>NC_057814.1:409245766-409545766 GCF_018294505.1 Triticum aestivum | reverse complement strand
AATGGTTAAAATTGTGTTTGTATTAAATTGCTAATTGACATGAGGAGTTATCGGAATTGTTGTTTGTTGTTCCGGCCTCATTTAAACTTGCCTAGATAGGTTGTTCAATTATGATGCACCCCTTGCCATGTTTAATAACATTTAATATTGTTGGGTACATAACCGAGAGAACTAAACAATTGATGTGGTGTTTCGTCAATATGCAACTCGTTGCATATTGAGATCCATTTAATTTGTAGTTTGGTTTGTTGCATTTTCCCATGCCATGCCTCATTTAAATCGGACATGCATAATACTTGACTGTGCATCATGCCATGTGTATGTGGTGGTTGTTTACTATGTTGTTTGTTTCTTTCCGGGTTGTTTCTCTCGTTAGCTTCGGTTTCGTTCCGGAGTTGTGAGGATTCGTTCGACTACATCCATTTGTCTTCTTCATGGACTCGTTCTTCTTCCTTGCGGGATCTCAGGCAAGATGACCATACCCTCGAAATCACTTCTATCTTTGCTTGCTAGTTGTTCGCTCTATTGCTATGCAGCGCTACCTACCACTTGCTATTTCATGCCTCCCATATTGCCATGAACCTCTAACCTTTGTCACCCTTCCTTGCAAACCATTGTTTGGCTATGTTACCGCTTTTGCTCAGCCCCTCTTAAAGCGTTGCTAGTTGCAGGTGAAGATGAAGATTGCTCCATGTTGGATTATGTTTATGTTGGGATATCACAATATCTCTGATATTATCAATGCATCTATATATTTGGTAAAGGGTGGAACGCTCGGCCTTATGCCTGGTGTTTTGTTCCACTCTTGCCGCACTAGTTTCCGTCATACCAGTGTTATGTTCCTTGATTTTGCATCCCTTACGCGGTTGGGTGATTTATGGGACCCCCTTGATAGTTCGCTTTGAATAAAACTCTTCCAGCAAGGCCCAACCTTGGTTTTACATTTGCCTCACCTAGCCCTTTTCCCTTGGGAGTCGCGCATCCCGAGGGTCATCTTATTTTACCCCCCGGGCCAGTGCTCCTCGGAGTGTTGGTCCAAACTAGAGCCACTTTCAGCGCCACCTCGGGGAAACTTGAGGACTGGTTTTAGTTGTACGTAGTGTTCATCCGGTGTGTCCTAAGAACGAGATACGTGCGACTCCTATCGGGATTCTCGACACATCGGGCGGCTTTGCTGGTTTTGTTTTACCATTGTCGAAATGTCTTGTAACCGGGATTCCGAGACTGATCGGGTCTTCCCGGGAGAAGGTTTATGCTTCGTTGACCGTGAGAGCTTATGATGGGCTAAGTTGGGACACCCCTGCAGGGTATTATCTTTCAAAAGCCGTGCCCGCGGTTATGTGGCAAATGGGAATTTGTTAATATCCGGTTGTAGAGAACTTGACACTTGACTTAATTAAAACGCATCAAACGCGTGTGTAGCCGTGATGGTCTCTTCTCGGCGGAGTCCGGGAAGTGAACACGGTTTCTGGGTTATGTTTGACGTAAGTAGGAGTTCAGTATCACTTCTTGATCATTGCTAGTTCACGACCGTTCCGTTGCTTCTCTTCTCGCTCTTATTTGCGTATGTTAGCCACCATATATGCTAGTGCTTGCTGCAGCTCCACCTCACTACCCCTTTCCTACCCTTAAGCTTAAATAGTCTTGATCTCGCGGGTGTGAGATTGCTGAGTCCTTGTGACTCACAGATACTTCCAAAACAGTTGCAGGTGTCGACGATGCCAGTGCAGATGACGCAACTGAGCTCAAGTGGGAGCTCGATGAAGATCTTGTTCGTTACTATGCTTCTTTTCATGTTGATCAGTAGTGGTGCCCAGTTTGGGACGATCGGGGATCTAGCAGTTGGGTTGTCTTCTTTTCTTTTGGCTTTGACCGTAGTCGGTCTATGTGTGTACTCTGATTGATGTATGATTTATTTATGTATTGTGTGAAGTGGCAATTGTAAGCCAACTCTTTATCCCATTCTTGTTCAGTACATGGGATTGTGTGAAGATGACCCTTCTTGCGACAAAACCACAATGCGGTTATGCCTCTAAGTCGTGCCTCGACACGTGGGAGATATAGCCACATCATGGGTGTTACAAAGACATCCTCTCAAAAGTGCACCACCCCTCTAAAAGAAACTTTTGTACGAGAAGGGCACAAGGAGAAAGGTAAGGTTGTTATTGGGAAGGCCACAAGGGGCATGCCCACTATCAACAAGCCAAAAGAGTTCATGCCTTCTTCCTATGTACTTCGTAAGACTAAGGATGGAGAAGTTTATGCAAAGTTTGTTGGTCCTCGAAATGCATTTCGGTTTTATGCTATTTGGGTCCCTAAGACCCTTGTGACTAACTTGAGAGGTCCCATTGCAAAATGGGTGCCTCTAACCAAGTAATAATTGTGTGTAGGTTGCCTTCTCCGGTGGAGTAAAATGGGTGATTGATAGTGGATGTACCAATCATATGACCGGAGATAGCAAATTGCTCTACGATTTCATGGAAGCTATTCAACCATTTATGAGCATCATGTTTGGTGGAGGATCAAAATGACAGGTATTTGGTTTGGGTAAGGCGGCTATCACAAATGACATGTCTCTTGCAAATGTCATGCTTGTCCAATCCCTTAAATATCATTTGCTTTCTGTTCGCCAATTGGCTTCTGTTGGTTATGATACACTATTTGGACTAACGGATGTGAAAGTCTTTAAGAGAGATACTCTCGAAGTGGCCTTTGTTGGAGAGTTGGATGGAAACCTTTACACGGTTGATTTCTCGAAAGAGAGCACATTCCATGCAACTTGTCTCATGGCCAAGGCCGAGAAGGGGTGGCTATGGCATCGCCGACTAGCCCATGTCGGCATGAGAAATCTTCAAGATCTCTTAAAGGGAAATCACATCCTTGGACTAACAAATGTCTCTTTTGAGAAAGATCGTGTGTGTACTGCATGCATAGCCGGGAAGCAACATCAATCAAAGCATCCACCCAAGAATATTGTGTCTACTTCAAGGCCTTTGGAGCTCCTTCATGTGGATCTTTTTGGGCCTCCTTCATGGGATAGTCTTGGTGGGAAAAAGTATGGGCTTGTCATTGTGGATGATTACTCAAGGTATACATGGGTCTTCTTCCTCAAATCCAAGGACGAGACGAAGATCACCTTCATTGATTTTGCCAAGCAAGCACAACGCAAGTTTGACAAAGAAATTCTGGCAATAAGAAGTGATAATGGATCTGAGTTCAAGAACTACACCCTGGAAGAGTTCCTTAGTGATGAAGGGATTGAGCATCAATATTCAGCTCCATACACTTCCCAACAAAATGGTGTAGCAGAAAGGAAGAACCGCACACTTGTGGAGATGGCAAGGTCCATGTTGGATGAATACAAGTCGCCACATAGTTTTTGGGCCGAGGCTGTCAACACTGCATGTCATGCATCAAACCGGCTCTTCCTCCGCACGATGTTGGAAAAGACTCCATATGAGCTCCTAACCGGGAACAAGCCAAATGTCAAGTACTTTCGTGTATTTGAGTGCAAATGCTTCATCCCCAACAAAAGAGAGCGGTTAGGAAAATTTCAATCTAAAACAACTGAGGGTATATTTGTTGGCTATGGATCAAACTCTCACGCCTATAGAGTCTACAACAAATCCAACGGATGTGTTGTAGAAACTTGTGACGTGGTGTTTGATGAATTTAATGGCTCCCATGGGGAGCAAGTGAATCTAAGTGATGTAGGTGAAGAAGATTCTTCTCAAGATATCTTGACCATGGGTGTTGGGGATATTACTACCGGGCGTAAACCGGCCAGGAGAGGCCGGGTTAACCCCATAACGGTTCACTGTACCTGAAGCCCATGAAGACAAGGACGGTGACGCTTTATGAAGGCTCAGGGCCCAAAGCCGGTTTAAGGCCTGTAGACATAAACCGACATTAATATGTAAACTTGTGTTGTAAGATAGAAAGAGCAGAGGCCGAGCCGGACACGTTTATTAGACGGCCTCGGGATTCTGTAAACCGACGGGCGTCAACCCGTGTATATAAGGGGACGACCCGGCGGCGGTTCAGGAGGACAGACAACAACTCAAGACTCAGGCAAAGCGTATTCGCTCCCTAGTCATCGAAACCCTAGCAATTCCACAACAACTGGATTAGGCTTTTACCTTCACCGTAAGGGGCCGAACCAGTATAAACTCTCTGTGTCCCTTGTCCGCTTTAACCCCTTAAGCTAACCCGTAGCGATGGCTCCATGACTAAGTCCTTTCCTTAGGACATCTGCCGTGACAAAACCACGACAGTTGGCGCCCACCATGGGGCTATCGCACGATGGTTTAGAGTTCTTAGAGGGCAGCTTCAAAGGACTCAAGGGCTACGTTGTGGGCCGGATGACCAAGAGTCGTCGAGGCAAGCTCTACATCGACGATGCAGGCTGGGGCCCCGAGGCCGGCTCAATCGAGTACGGGTACCGGGTCCCCTTCGGCGGCATACACGTTTTCATTGGCAAGATCGGCGAACCGGGCCCTGAGCCGGACATCTGCACCGACCTCGTCGAGACGGCTCAGCGTGCGAGATCTGCCCGGGTTAAGCCTGCCATGAAGCATGCCTTCGTGGGAGTCATCCACGGAGTGGAATCTGAGGATAGATCGGAATCTGGTGGTGAGACCGTCGTTTATTCCGGCGACGAGTCATCAACCGGAGAGACCGAGTCATTATATTAGTTGCAAGATGGCCGGATTGGGGGCTGTTCCGATGGCGACAGTATTCCGGACCCGTTTGATCCGCCAAACCGGGTTGCGATCTTCATGGTCGGTACACAGCCAACGCTCCACTCTTCGACCGCATCAGCGGTGATTTTCGGATCAGCAGCAGCGACAGCGGCCGGGGCAGGAGGCCCTGTGTGACCGCCGGCTCAGGTTCTATCTGATTTATTTGACGCTTTGGCAATGCTGATGGCGGAGGTTAACCCGGCGGATCAAGATGCACATAATGCGTAAATAGCGAAGGTGAAGATCAGATCACCCAGGCCAAAGCCGACTTGGCAGCTGAGGATACCAGGATGGCTACGGAATGGGCCGCATTGGATGCACAGGCTTACCGGCTTATGCTGGATCAGAGTGCGTCGAACGATGTCCTGAAGAGGAGGTACCGATCTTGTTTGCCGCCGGTTTATGAAGCTAGGAACCTCTTTAATACCCCAGGAGCAGGGACCAGTAATCCGCCGGTGGTAAACCGGGTGGAGGCACCTGGAGCGGGGGCGCCGGTTCAGCCATGTTTGGTGGATCCGCCTCACCAGAACAACATTGTGACACAGCATGTCCCAACAGCACCGGGTCATTACTCTAACCCGATGGACAACATTGTCGCTGCCGCTTCACGGCTGGTGGCCCTCCCGATCGAAGGCGAGTCTCCGGTCGCAGTCGAGACGCGACGGGCTAGGGAGCTTCTTCAGACAGCTTTGGTTCAGCAGCAGGCTTATTCATATAGTCGTGAAAGGATCCATTCTACTCCCCGCCCAAGCCGGAGCTACAGCAGGCGTATTGATGAACCGGCCGTATCAAGCAATGCGCGAAACCGTGATCCGCCCCGTGGTCATAACCCGGCGGGTGGTGGTGGTGATGCTCAGGATGTGGTGGACCGCGCTAGAGCGCGTCGAGAGGCCGAGTTAGCAGCGCAGCATGAGGCCCGCCAGCTTACTCCGATTCGTCCAACCACGTCGGTGGAACCAGGAGTTACTTCTAGCTCTTTGGGAGTACCGTGTCTCATCCCAGAGCTGCGCAACATGCGTCTGCCCAAGGATTTCAAAGGCCCGCGCAAAGTGCCAAATTACACCGCCGATTTGTCCCCCGAGACATGAGTCAAAAGCTATGAGATGGCCATGGAGATGTTGGATGTGGACGATGTGGCGTGTGCTAAATACTTCACCATGATGCTAGAGGGGACAGCCCGCACTTGGCTGAAGAACTTACCGGCTAATTCTATTAGGTCATGGGCCGAATTGAGAGCCCGATTTATCCAGAATTTCAAGGACACATGCAAGCAGCCCATGTCAATTGTGGACTTAGCTGCTTGTGTCCAGGAGGAAGGAGAGTCAACAACCCGTTGGGTGCGCCGGGTTTCGGAGATTTTGCATTCATCGGACCGCATCAACGCTGATACCGCAGTTTTAACATTGGAAGGCAATTGCCGGTTTGAACCCCTGAAGTTGAAGTTGGGACGGCTCAAACGTCATTGTAATGACATGGGAACACTTATGGCAGCTCTGGTAAAGTATGCCGACTCTGATAGTACCAAGGACCCCGAGTCAGACGATGATAAGACAGGGAAGGGAAAGAGGAGCGGCAACGCCAAGGGGTAGCAGCATAACCCGGTGGGTCATGGAAACGGTGGCAAACGTAAGGCGGACCACAGCTTAGACTTTGTGGCTAATACCAACACACATGACAAAGGCCAGCGGCGTAAGGGTAAACCGCCCCAGCATGGTGGAGGGCCAAGTCCTAACCCAGACCGCCTGTCTTATCTTTTGAACCAGCCTTGCCCAAAACACGGAACGAAGGAGACACCGTCCACGCACCTCTGGAAGGATTGTTATATCATGCAGAAATTCAAAAATTCTGATCTCTTTCGGTATGATCGTGGACCAGGTGGCGGTTCAGGCCCCGGATCTCATGGGTCAGGTTATTGTGGAGGCAATTCTGGTTCAGGTTTCCACGGTAATCAGGGTGGACATAACAATCAAGGCAATCAGGGCAACCAAGGTGGTTATAATCATCAGGGCAATCAGCAGCAACAGCAGCAGTCGGGTTATCAGAGCAACCCAAAGCAGTTGAATAGTGGGCAGTATCATGTCTTCACCACTAGCTTGTGCAAGCGCGATCAGAAGCTTCATAAGAGGGCAGTGAACTCCGTTGAACCGGCGGTGCCTCGTTACTTGCGCTGGTCTGAGCAGCCAATCATGTGGAGTAGAGAGGATCATCCACCCTGGGTTGACAATCCGGGTCATCTGGCATTGGTGGTGGCGCCTCAGGTGGGAGGTTATAAGTTCACTAAGGTAATCATGGATGGGGGGAGTAGTATCAATATCCTTTATTATGAAACTTTCCGTCGCATGGGGTTAACAGATAAAAATCTTAAACCGTCCAATACGGTGTCCCATGGTGTGGTGCCTGGTAAATCGGCATATCCTGTTGGTAAAATAGCTCTGGAGGTGGCTTTCGGAGATGAGCATGACTCGAGATCAGAAACATTGACCTTCGAAGTGGTGAAAATCAAAAGCCCGTATCATGCCCTGTTTGGACGGCCAACTTATGCTAAGTTTATGGCACGGCCTTGTTATGTCTATCTGCAGCTCAAGATGCCGGGTCACAAGGGAACTATAACAGTGCATGGGAGCCGCAAGATCGCTTTGGAGTGTGAAGAAGGTGATGCGGCATATGCTGAGTCAGTTTGTGCAATGGAAGAGTTGAAGTTCTACAAGGACAATGTTGATCCGGCGGATATGACTTCTTTGAAAAAGCCAACTACAGAGCATGAACCGGCCTTGAAGTTTAAATTGGCTGATGAGACTAAGCTTGTTGATTTCGTTCCTGACGATTCATCCAAGCAGTTTAGCATCAGTGCTAACTTGGATCCGAAATAGGAAAGCGCGCTCATCGAGTTCATCCGTGAGAATCGGGACATCTTTGCGTGGAAGCCTTCTAACATGCCAGGTGTACCGAGAGAACTCGCTGAGCACACTCTCAATGTTGACCCCAAGTATAAACCGGTCAAGCAATTTCTTCGCCGGTTCAATGAAGAAAGACGCAAGGCTATTGGATAAGAAGTTGCCAGGCTCTTGGCGGCTGGGTTTATCATCGAAGTGTTTCATCCTGAGTGGTTGGCTAATCCGGTGCTAGTACTTAAGAAGAATGGCACTTGGCATATGTGTGTGGACTATACAGATCTCAAGAAGGCTTGCCCAGCAGATCCTTTTGCTCTCCCGCGTATTGATCAAATTATTGATGCTACGGCGGGTTGCGAGCGTTTGAGCTTTCTGGATGCATATTCTGGTTATCATCAGATCAAAATGGCAGTTAAGGACCAGGAGAAGATAGCCTTCGTAACTCCTTTTGGAGCCTTCTGTTATGTGTCTATGCCCTTTGGGCTCAAGAGTGCCCAGGCGACTTATCAGCAGTGTGTGCAGAATTGTCGTCATGATCAGATCGGCCGCAATGTTCATGCTTATGTGGATGATATCGTGGTAAAATCTAGACAGAAGGAGACGTTGATAGATGACTTGAAGGAGACTTTTGATAACCTGTGGGTTTATAAAATGATGCTTAATCCGGCCAAGTGTGTTTTTGGTGTACCGGCAGGAAGCTCTTAGGCTTTTTGGTGTCTAACAGTGGCATTGAGGCTAATCCGGAAAAGATCAAAGCCATCACCTCTTTGGCCAAACCGAAGTGTATCAATGATGTTCAACGCCTGGTAGGCCGGATTACCGCGTTCAGCCGGTTTATCAGTCGCCTTGGCGAGAAGGCCATCCCTTTGTATCAGATGCTGAAGAAAACGGATAACTTCGTCTGGAGTGACGCTGCTAATGAAGCATTTGAGGACTTAAAGCGGCAGCTGGCTAATCCGCTGGTTCTCGTTGCTCCAGTTGACATAGAGCCATTGTTGCTATATGTGGCAGCTAACGCCCGGGCTGTTAGCATGGCTATTGTGGTGGAGCGCAAGGAGGCCGGAAAGGAATATCCGGTTCAACGGCTGGTTTACTATATCAGTGAGGTACTTATTGAGTCCAAGCAGAGGTACCCGCATTGGCATAAGTTGGTGTATGGAGTTTTCATGGCAAGCCGGAAGCTTAAGCAATATTTCCAAGGTCATCCCATCACAGTGGTCAGCTCTGCTCCTTTGGGGGATATAATACAGAACAGGGAAGCAACTGGCCGGATTGCTAAGTGGGCTATCGAGCTTGGGCCTCACGGGTCGAAATACATACCCCGAACGGCGATCAAATCTCAGGCACTTGTGGATTTCATCAATGATTGGACAGAACTACAAGCGCCAGAAGAGAAGCCGGATCATACTTATTGGACTATTCATTTTGATGGGTCCAGGCAATTGGAGGGCTCGGGGGCTGGAGTCGTATTAACTTCCCCACGAGGTGATAAGTTTTGTTATGTTCTCCGTTTAATGTTCCCTTACACTAACAATGCAGCTGAATATGAGGCCTTACTCCATGGTCTTCGGATGGCTAAGGAGATGAACCTAAGCCGAGTTAAGTGCTTCGGTGACTGGGACCTGGTGGCTCAACAAGTGTCCGACACTTGGGACTCCAAGGACCCACTCATGGTGGCATATCGTCGTGAGGTGGATATTGTTGCAGGTCACTTCAAAGGTTATCAGGTGGATCATGTGGACCGGCGGAAGAATGAAGTGGCGGATGCTTTAAGCCGCTTGGGTTCCCAACGTAAACCGGTTCCACCTAATGTCTTCCTGGATGTGCTGCATAATCCGTCTGTCAAGCTCCCTGGTGAAGAGGATTTGTCTGTTCCTGATCCGGAAGCTCAGTTGGTGGCGGCTCTTCATGTTATTCCGGATTGGACGGTTCCATATTTGGCACATATGAACCAGGGCAAGTTACCAGAGGATGAAACTTTGGCCAGGCAGATAATTCGGCGGTCCTAGTCCATGACTACTATCAATGGAGAGTTACATCATTGCAGTGTGACAGGGGCGTTTCAACGCTGCGTGTCTCCCGAAGAAGGCCGTGAAATTTTGCGTCAGATCCACGAAGGAGATTGTGGTCACCATGCCGGTTCAAAATCCCTAGTGGCCAAGGCATTTTGTCACGGTTTTTATTGGTTAACAGCTCATGCTAATGCCGAGGACTTGGTCAAAAGGTGTGATGGATGTCAAAAATTCTCACGACGCGCTCATGTACCGGCTCAAGAATTGAGGATGATTCCAATCACTTGGCCGTTTGCAACTTGGGGGTTGGATATGGTTGGGCCTTTCAAGAGATCCAAGGACAAGAAGACCCACCTGTTGGTGGCGGTTGATAAGTTCACGAAGTGGGTGGAGGCAGAGCCAGTCAGTAAGTGTGATGCAACTATGGCGGTTCAATTCATCAAAAAGGTGATCTTCCAGTTTGGCTTTCCACACAGCATTATAACAGACAATGGTACCAATCTGTCAAAGGGTGCCATGAAGGAGTTCTGTCAACGTGAGCACATCCGGCTTGACGTATCATCAGTGGCTCAGCCCCAGTCCAACGGTCAAGCGGAGAGGGCCAATCAAGAGATCTTGAGAGGCATCAAACCCCGGCTTATGGTTCCTTTGCAACGGACACCGGGTTGTTGGGTTAAGGAGTTACCTTCTGTGTTATGGAGCATCAATACCACACCCAACAGATCGACGGGATACACGCCTTTTTTCATGGTTTATGGTGCGGAGGCGGTTCTTCCTAGTGACATCCGTCATGATTCACCCCATGTAGCGGCATATGTGGAAGCTGACAATGAGAAGGCACGGCAGGAAGCTCTCGACCTGTTAGATGACGAGCGCGACATGGCAGCAGCCCGTTCGGCGATTTATCAGCAAGATCTGCGTCGTTATCACAGCCGTCGGGTTAGAACCAGAACCTTTCAAGAAGGCAATTTGGTGCTCCGACTCATCCAGGATCAGACGGATATGCACAAGCTATCCCCCCCTTGGGAAGGACCCTTTGTGGTCAGCAAGAATCTGCACAACGGGTCATACTACTTAATCGATGTTTGAGAGTGCAAAGACTCACGTAAATCGGAGGAGGAGACCCACCGGCCATGGAATATCGCTCATCTACGGCCCTACTATACTTGAGCCATGGGCTCTGCTTATGTACATAGTTATGACAATGTATATATTATGATCAATATAATAAACCAGAACCTCAGCTAAGGCGGGGTATCTGTTGTTCTTCTTACATCATGTGTGATTACATGGAGCTTCTGTTTATAAAGCGGCGTCCGGTTTACCCCTCGATTCAGCTTATCAAAGCTTTATACAACATCACTTGGGGGCTTGGTCGTATTCGAACCATAGTCACACTTCTTGATCGGCTCAAAGCCACATCAATCTGGGGCCAAAGAGAGTGTTGTAAAACAACAACTCAAACATAGGCACCCACTGAGCACATCTCAAAATGTCACTTGGGGATTCTTTGCTGTCAAAATGAACAAAGAATCTACACTTGTAATAGGCTATCAAGCCATGGCATGGAAGCCTGGTGTATACACATAAAACCCCGGGTTAGCCTGCCTATTTAAGTAAGTCACTCCGCCCAGGTAAACCTGGTACGACCCTTCGAACTTTGACAAGTTACTCTGATAAGACCCTGAACTTGTCATGTTAAAATGATGATTGGTTAAGGATTGAGGACCATCTTAAAAGGCTTTGTGAAATGGTTTAACTCAGTGGCCTGGCAGCCCATGAAAAGCCTCGAATTTGGGGCCTGGCAGCCCGTGAAAAGCCTCGACTACAAGTTTTCATTTGTTTTTGCCAAGTTTTTCTCTCTTTTGACAAGACTTATGATGTTTTTTGATAAACCGGTATTCATCAACCTGGCTAGGCTGTCAACTACAAGTTGTCAGTACATACTCACATATAACCCGGAGTTTCTTAAACCTGGTCTGGTTTCGACTCAAAGTCGCCAGTATTGAATAAATCAGTGTTTATTGCAACCCGGAACGGTTTTTATTATAAACCGGCATCATATAACAGAAGTTATTGATACTCCGGATTAGGGTTACTACCCTCACTACAAAGTTGGTCAACCAACATTATGCCTCAAGATCACAGGTATCACCTATTTGGTTATCTTTTTACAACCTTGGTTATAAAACTTAGTTATGTATATATTTGGGTATTATGATCCGCCCGGTGGTAAACCGCGAGGGCGCTTTATGCTTCTTATCTGCAGGAATAGCTTGAATAAATTGCTATGGATTATGAACATCATATCTTAAGCATGGCGGATTAGCAAGCATCAGTCGCAGATAAATATGCACGAAGGCATAACAGACCAAGTATTTTCACTAGCCTATTACAAGGCGTTTTAGTGCCCAAAAGGATAATTGTTTCTTAAATAAGTGTTGCAGCATGTGGAAGACTAAACCGGCCTCTGGATTATGGTTGGTCACCAGCTTGACCTAACGGCTGCGGATCATCTTGCGCCGGTTCATCTTCTTCGTCTCTACCCAGCGGCTGGAAGTCAACAGTTGTCCAGTCGATCCCAGTTAACGCTTGGAACACAGCTTCGTCGCTTATAAGGGTGGACGGTTCAATGTCAGGGGCATAAGTGTGCTTACGGATTGGAGGGATCAGGTTTTGAGCTTCAGGAGTTGGTGTAGCAACCCGTTTGTTGTTGGTGTCGTAACTCGCCTGGTATAATGAAAGATCAGCCTCTTCAGCAAGTTGGCAAGCCAGTGGACGAACTTCCCGGTTTATGGCGCGGAGATCTTCAGTGCCAAATTCTGATCCGTCTTCTTTTAAGCTTGGGTAGCCTTTAATGACGTCCGCCGGATCAAGATCAGGCACCCATGCTTTTGCCCGGGTTAGTGCAGTCAAAGCGCCAGCCCTTGCAGCAGATCTCTTTAGCTCTTCTACCCGGGCAGGCAGCATAGATAGCCTGTCTAAGGTATCCTTGATTAACATCGGGGGCGGCTTATTGTAAGAAGCGGTGCAGATGATTCGTTGCGCGCCGGTATACAATTGCTCTATCAGCGTGTAAGCAGCCTTCAGCTTCTTCTGTACATCAGAGCCCAGATGACTGATGCGAGTTCCTTTACAAACGTCAGTAAACCGGCAATGCACA
This sequence comes from Triticum aestivum, assembly GCF_018294505.1. Classification (NCBI taxonomy): domain Eukaryota; kingdom Viridiplantae; phylum Streptophyta; class Magnoliopsida; order Poales; family Poaceae; genus Triticum; species Triticum aestivum. Next base: position 409,532,958 of record NC_057814.1, on the reverse strand, counting down.
GAAAGATATGTTGAAAGTATAAGGCAAGGATGCTTACCGAACACAGCAGCAGTCATGGCATGTATCTGCCGCTTTACGCCAGTCAGCTCATCTACCACCGGTTTAAGTGCTGCTTCTGCGTCTTCAGCTCTTTTCTGCAAAGCGGATTTTTCCGTGTTCCAATCTGCACGCTCTTTGTTGAAACTCTCCTTTAGCTTTTCCATAGCGGCTAACGCGCTAGTCAGCTCATCCTTTGCCTTGGCGGTTTTGGCTTGCTGGGATTTGATGTTCTCTTGCAGATCAGCGGTTTTGAGCTTCCTTTTTGCTCAGTTCAGCCTATAACAGATAGAAGTATAATGAGTTGATGCTACATCTTTGAAGTACCACGCACATAACAAGTTATGCACTTGATACTTGCGGGCTAATGCATATTTGCTTGTTCTCAGAAATTTTTGCAAGTCCCAAGCACAATACAAGTATTACTCTTGGCACTTGGGGGCTAATGTGTGTTTGCTCAAAAGTACTGATTTGGGAAGTCCTTTAACAGTCCCGGTTCATCTTTACAAAGTTAAACCGGCCCTTGGGGGCTACACCAGTGAAAGATACAATATTGCCATTCTACAATACCGGTTCATCTTAAAGAGGTAGCCCGGTCACTGCAGGTTAAGCATGATAAGTTGTTATTAAGTCCTGGTTCAGATTGGTATCATAAACCGTCACTTGGGGGCTACTGGAATTGATATTTGGAATTTACAAGTGAGACAGTTAAGCAGAGTTGAGCATTAGTTACCTCATATCGCTCTTTCATCCAATTTACCAAACCGGCTTCATAGTCACGGCTGGTGTACAGACGGTTCAAGTAGCCAGAGTGAAGGTCTTGAGCATTGAGATGGGCATAGCTTGACAAATCGGCGTTCCATTTGCCTTTGCCAATAGCAGAGAGCTCGTCCTTGGCAGTATGCTTTGATAAAGCAACAGGATTGCCAGGAGTGGTATGGCCAATGCCAGTAATCATGACATCATCCTCTTTATCATCAGCAGCTTTCACGGGAGTTGGTGGTTTGTCGGTAGCCTTAGCCGGACTGGCCGATTTGTCATCAGGACAGACCGGGCTGGTCGGTTTGTTAGCTTGGCTTGTAGTGTCAATTTCTACTTGTTCAGTAAACAAGTCATGGTCTTGAGGCGGTGGGTCATTAAGCATGGCGTCAGCATCGGTCTCTTCAGGATCTAGAGTTTTTTCCGGTTCAACAGCCACGTTATCATCAGCCGGTTTATTCAATCAAGCCTTCTTGCGGGGTCTGGGCTTGACGCTGAGAAAAATAAACATGAAGATCAGTACAGTATATAAAAATAACACATCAAGGATAAAAACAAGTGTATACCTCACCCAAGAACTGTTTTGAGGGGTGGAAGCTTTGTGGCTGATGACTCGCCAGAAGATGAGTGGGAAGTACCCTGATAATTTGAATCAGACGGGTTAAGAGGCTGACGGAAACAACCCGCTTTGGGGCATGAAGTGTCAAGGGTATAAGAGACCTCTGATCGGCGTTTCTGAACCGGAGTGTTCGGTAAACCGGCGGAGGTAACTACCTGGCCGCTGTGCTGGGTTGTGTGGCAAGCCTCGTGCTGCTGCGTCTTCAAAAGAAAGTTTGGGTCCAAGTAAGCAAGGGGGTGAGAAAATTTTACTTTCCAGTTTGCTCGACGGATTTTTGATGTTGGCAGAGGATCTGAATCGGAGGAAAGAATGATTACCTCTACGTCATCAGCTTGACTGCCTTCAGCGTCGTCCTGATAATAGTCATTGTCAATGAGGTGTATGAAAAATGAACCAAGAGAGTCAAGTTCTACCTCTGATTCCGGGTTACCCACATCGTCATCAGCATTTGGTTCGGAGGATGCAGTGGTCCTTTTCTTTGCAGGTTTCTTAACAACCTTGGTCTTTGGGCAAAGTGGCTTGGCCGTTTTGTCTTGCGGTTTTGCCAGTTTGTCTTGTGGCTTCTTATTCCAGAACAGAACATTACCCTATCAGAAAATAGTCAAACTATCAGAGTATTTTGATAGAAGCAACTTAAGATAAAAAGGTTATATGATTCTTACAGCTGGCGGTTTGTTGAAGGTGCAGAAAGTGCTTAGTCCGGTCTGGCCACAGACAGCCTCCGGTTCATTCAGCATCTTCTTTACAGCCTCAGTAACTTACGCATCTGTAAGCTGAATATCAATGTGTCGTTGAGCATCCTTCAAACTCCATGTGTACTCACACATCAAACCGGGGCGCCGGCTTAAGGGCAGAATACTCCAGCTTATCCAACAACGAGCAAGGTCTACACCTGTTAAACCGTTCGCCATGAAGGCTCTAAGCTTTGATAGTTGAGGGGCATAGTTGGCCCTTTCCTTTGCTGTTAACCTCTGAGGAAAAGGATGCGTATTGCTAAGGCGTTCAGGGAGGTAACCCGGCAGGGGGTTTTCATCAGTTGGAGATGTATCCTTGCAATAAAACCAGGTCTAGTTCCACTCTTTGGGGTGACTGTGGAGCTTGGGATGAGGGAAAGTGACCTCCTTCCTTTTCTGAACCGCCATTCCGCCCAATTCAGTATTGGGTCCATCCGTGAACTCTGTGCGACGGTTTAAGTGAAAGAAATCCCTAAACAGTTCAACTGTAGGTTCCTCTTGCAGATATGCTTCATAGAAGACTTGGAAGTGGCAGATGTTGGTCACAGAATTTGGACCGATGTCCTGAGGGTGAAGTTGAAAACTAGCCAGCACATCTCGGAAGAATTTTGAACCGGGAGGGCTAAAACCCCTACACAGATGGTCAGCAAACACGACTACCTCTCTGTCCTTGGGTGTAGGAGGATTTTCCGGGCCAGGGGCCCTCCAGTGGATGACATCTTTCTTGGCTAAAGCGCCCATTGCAACGCATTTGTTTAACTGATCTTCAGTGACTCGAGAAGGAACCCAGTTGCATTCATAGCCTTGCTTGGCCATTGCAATAAGAAGCTGAAACATGATTATTGCCGGTTTAAGATTCACAGTGGACAACTATAAAGCGGTATAAGGATGTAAGCATATTGTTAAACCGGAGCTTGTTATTTGTAAACCGGAATCTGACAATGGAGACAGTACAATGATGAATGCATTGGCGGTTCAACAGGGGACTAATGGTATCTACTGGGTCATCATTTTTCTATGAGGTTAAACTGCCTAATCTGGTATTGAAGGTATATGTCTAAAGGTGCGTAAGTGAAGGAAAAACAAGTTTCACAGCTTGGCATGGTAATTTCAGATCTACCGTGCGTTGGAAAATCAAAATATATTCTGACCTAATTCCAAGTGCTCAAAGGGTTCAGTAAGGTCAGATGAGTTTGATATAAAGCAGATCTCTTAACAAAGGAAAAAGGAGTTTAAACTACAAGGGCACTGGAAGAATCGGATCTAACTAGCCAGAGGTATTACTGAAGAGGAACAAGGAAGAACAGCTTCAAGAACTTTGAAAAGCTATGAGGAACACCGAACCCTAATGGTGGATCTTGGGTAAGGAGAAAAGGAACTTACGGGTGCTGGGGAAGCAGCGAAGGATTGCCGCGTTTCTCTGGTACGGTCAGGTTGATGCAGCGGCCGTTGTTGAGGCGGAGGCGAAGGACGACGGCGGCGGCAGAGCTTGAAGGTCGGTCGGCGTGATGAAGAATACGACGCGATGAGGCACGAGGGGGGAAAGTGAAAGGGACCCCTCGGCCTTATTTATAAGGTGAATGGATAAAAGGTAGGCGCGAGAATCGAGGAGCCCAAAAAATGGGATATGTGACAGCTCTGTTGCCTCGATTGTCGGAGGCCCATTAATGAAGGTGGGTATGCGCAGTTTTAATAACAGATGACGTCATGACGGTTTACCATGATCCTGGAAGGTGACGTCACGGCGGTTTACAAGATTATGTGAAGATGTTGAAGAAGAAATTTTCTAAGTATTGAGGATTGACATGAACCAGTTCAAATCAATCTGGGGCCTAATGTTGGGGATATTACTACCGGGCATAAACCGGCCAGGAGAGGCCGGGTTAACCCCATAACGGTTCACTGTACCTGAAGCCCATGAAGACAAGGACGGTGACGCTTTATGAAGGCTCAGAGCCCAAAGCCGGTTTAAAGCCTGTAGACATAAACCGACATTAATATGTAAACTTGTGTTGTAAGATAGAAAGAGCAAAGACCGAGCCGGACACGTTTATGAGCCAGCCTTGGGATTCTGTACACTGACGGGCGTCAACCCGTGTATATAAGGGGACGACCCAGCGGCGGTTCAGGAGGACAGACAACAACTCGAGACTTAGGCAAAGCGTATTCGCTCCCTGGTCATCGAAACCCTAGCAATTCCACAACAACTGGATTAGGCTTTTACCTTCACCGTAAGGGGCCGAACCAGTATAAACTCTCTGCGTCCCTTGTCCGCTTTAACCCCTTTAAGCTAACCTGTAGCGATGGCTCCACGACTAAGTCCTTTTCTTAGGACATCTGCCTTGACAAAACCACGACAATGGGTGTTGGTGCACTTCTCCCAATGGAACAAGAACCTCATGATGATGAAGAAGAAGATAGAAGCTTCGCACATCATCAAACTACGTCAACACCCATACCAACACAAGCTCCTATTGTTCAACCAATGACCGTAGACCAAGTACAAGATGATGATCAAGCTCCTCTTTATAGTGATCATCAAGAGCAAGATCATCCTCAAGGGCAAGAACAAGAAAGTGCAATCATTGACAATGAACCTCAACAAATGCAAGATGAAGAAGAAGATCTTCCACCACACATTAATGATCCATATGTTGAGGACGTGGATGATGGACATGAAGTTGAACCTCGTGAAACACTTACCTCCATCATGCCTCGAGTGGCCGGTCGTGTTGATATTGATAAAATACTCACTGACATATCGGAAGGTAGAGGCACTCGTAAACAATTGAAAAACTTTTGTGATCACTTCTCGTTTGTGTCTAGTGTTGAACCTCTCAAGGTACAAGAAGCTTTGATGGACAATGATTGTCTCATTGCTATGCAAGAAGAGTTGAATAGTTTTGAGCGCAACCAAGTGTGGTCATTAGTCAGAAGGCCAACTACGGAACACAATGTCATTGGAACAAAATGGGTTTTCAAGAACAAGTAAGATGAGAATGGGTTAATCATCCGCAACAAGGCAAGGTTAGTGGCACAAGGGTACTCGCAAGTTGAATGTTTGGACTTTGGTGAGACCTTTGCCCCCGTTGCCCGTCTTGAATCCATTTGCATCTTACTTGCTTATGCTGCTTTCAATGGTTTTACATTACATCAAATGGATGTGAAGAGTGCTTTCCTTAACGGTCCTCTGCAAGAAGAAGTATATGTATCACAACCACCTGGGTTCGTTGATCCCGATCACAAAGACTATGTGCATAAACTTCATAAGGCTTTGTATGGCCTCAAACAAGCACCTCGTGCTTGGTATGATCATCTTAAGAAGTTTTTACTCGATGATGGTTTTGTGAGAGGGGTGATTGATCCCACTCTTTTTACTAAGAGGGACAAAGGTGATTTGATCTTATGCCAAATCTATGTAGATGATATCATTTTTGGTTCTCCTAACATTCATTTATGCAAGAAGTTTGTGGCTTCAATGACCAAGAATTTTGAAATGTCACTCAATACGGATTTGAAGTTCTTCCTCGGATTTCAAATTCAACAATTTCAAGAAGGAATTTTCTTGTCTCAAGCAAAATACCTCAAGGATATCCTCGCAAAATTTGGCATGACTGATGCTAGCCCATGTAAGACACCCATGCCAACTAAAATTGTACTCACTGAAGACTCAAACGGTACCCCCTTCGACCCATCTAAATACCGCTCTATGATTGGTTCGTTGCTTTATCTTTGTGCATCTAGACCAGACATCATGTTTAGTGTATGCATGTGTGCTAGATTTCAAGATTTCACTATGGAAAGCCATCATAAGGCGGTTAAGCATATTCTTAGATACCTTGTTCACACCCCAAAGTTAGGACTATGGTACCCCAAGGATGCTAAGTTTGATCTCATTGGGTACACGGATGCGGATTGGGCCGGAGATAAGGTGGATCGTAAGTCCACCTCCGGTGCATGTCAATTTCTTGGACGCTCCTTGGTAAGTTGGTCCTCGAAGAAACAAAATTGTGTTGCCCTCTCCACCACAGAAGCTGAATACATTGCAACCGCCAGTTGTGCAACTCAATTACTATGGATGAGGCAAACTTTGAAGGATTACGGTATCACCTATAGACATGTGCCACTTCTATGTGATAATGAAAGTGCCATCAATATTGCTGAGAACCCCAAAGATCATACCCGCACCAAGCATATTGATATTGACATTGCTCATGTTCGCACAGATAAGCAACTTGCAGATATTTTCACCAAGCCATTGGACAAAGCAAGGTTTTGTCAACTTAGGCGTGAACTTGGTATCTTGGAGCTTGACAACATTATGTGAAATCTAGTACCCATTCATGCATAAACTAAATGTCTTGTCTTGATGTAGGCATATATTTAGGGGGAGACACTCAATTCATGAGTACTCTCACCTTACATAATGCATAAAAAGAACAAACACTCTCAAAGTTATCATAGTTTTCGAACTAGGGTACTTTAACATGATGGAGTCGTGACCATGTGCTCAAAGTTTACATCTTTGTGGCACTATGTTCCATATGCTCAAACATGGTGGCCTCGGTCACCGCTTGTACAATGCTTGTCTGGACCTTTCCTTCTTAATATATTTTGGATTGTTAATACATCTTAGTATGGCCTTAGATTTCTCAGGTTTTCACCCCTATTAATCTCAAGAAATCTTCTTGGCGGAGTCTATATCAAATTATACTTATTGGCCCCCTCCACATTTTTTCCCTTCCCCTGCTCTTCTGTCTAGTGGACGGACATCCGGCTCCCCCGCCGGACATCCGGGCCCTGGGATAATTTCCTTGCCACTCAAAACGATCATCAACCACTTCCAGTGGCCGGACATCCGGGCCTCAGCCGGACATCCGGGCCCTGAACCCATGCTGCCTGATTTCCTCATGCCGGATATCCGGGGTTATACCCGGATGTCCGGCCCATTGGCGCTGCTTCTTCCTTTCTCTGTCTTCCGCTCGCCGGATATCCGAGCCTTGCCCCGGATGTCCGGCCCGTCGCCCGCAGCCACATATGACTGGGGAGGGGCGTGGGATTTGGGGGCGGTTACTCACTTCTTTCGTTCCTATCCACCTCTCGCCTCACAGCCACCGCCGCCGGGCTATCGCTCTGGTGCTGCCCCGACCCTCTCCACCGACCTCCGGCCCCGATCTCCTGCTCACGGTTTCTCCTCCTCCCGATCTAGGATTCTATCCAATCCATTTCTTGGGTTGTGGTGTGAATCCCTCGGGAGGGACCGGTGTACCGTGGGATTCACCGCCAGAATTCCTCATGGCACGAACCAAGAACTGCGGCCCCAATCGTCCCGGGCCTTCTTCCCGGGTTGATCGCCGGCAAGGCTCAACCGACTCCGATGAGCATGCTCGGCCTAAGAAGAAGAAGACCACCACCAAGAAGAAGAAGCGGGCACCATCCACCAGTCCGTCGGCCTCGGATCCAGATGATGCAGACTATGTTGGAGAGGAAGAGGATGACAGTGCACCAAGACAGTCTGTTGGACAGTCCAAGCCCGGTACTAGGAGGGCGTCGGTGCCTCAAGTTCGTGGTTCTGCAATGCCCATATCCATGGTCGTCGCATATCCATGGAGCTTCCTGACAGTGGAGGTCGCCCCACTCACGACTTCACAACTGTGGGGGCGGGGCAATATCTTTAGTTCTGTCGGGATGTCAATCAATATGAGATGGTGGCTGATGCCGAAGATCCTCGGTTCCGGACTCGTATGCAGCAGGATCTCTATTCCAGTTTTGTCCATGGGCGTGGCCTTGCTCCTCACTCATACTTGGATCTAAACTTCCTGCATGATAATCCTGCCATGTTCCCTAACGATCCGGTCAAGATCATTGATGATATGACTCTTGGTCCCGCAATGACCTTCAGGTGTGATTGGAGTGAAGCTGCCATTCTACAGTTCTATGCCACCTGTTTCTTTGGTCCGGACAACACTCTCACTTGGATGACCGATGACACTACACTGAGCATCACCTATGACAGGTTTGTTCAGATTTTGGGTCTCTCCGGTGTTGGCCATTGCATCCACAATATGGATCCAGAGTACAAGCTCAAAGGGATTGATGCTTGCTTGCCCCTTGTAAAACCCCCCTCTCAGCTCACTGAAGAAGAAAAAGCATATCCAATCAATGAGGTATCCATCTTCCGTGCTCCCTTCTTCATCCTCTATCAGTGTGTGCTTCACACTCTCTACCCTAAGAAGGGAGATCGCTCGAGGGCTCGCAACTATTGCATTGACTTGATGGTTCATATGCATGACAAACCCACTGAGCCTCTGGACACAGCCAATTTCATTTGGCATGAGATCCGTCTTTGCAGTTTCATTCAGACACGCCAGTTCCCTCATGCTCCATTTATTCAGGCTCTGATTGATCACACTGCTCCCTTTGAGGTGGTTAAGACAGCTGTGCACTCCATTTGGAAGCCTCCTCCTCATATGCGCGTGGTGGCTACTGCTCCCACTCAGCCTAGGAGGTCTGCTGGTGGGAGGACAGCTGCTCCTACTCAACCCACTGGTTCTTCTGTTCCATCTTCCTCGACCGCTCCTCGTGGCCGTCTTGCATCATTCTTGGGTAAGGCTCAGTCTGCTATCATGAAGGCGATCACTTTCAGCTGTCAGCAGAATCATGATGTTCAGAAGCGCCTAGTCATCTCCAAGAATCTGCTCAAACAGCGCCTCCGTGACCGTGGGAGTCCCGTTAGTGATGATGATCCTCTTCCCGCGGCTCCATCCTCGTCCACTTTCGGCTTTCCATCTTGTGTTGAGTACCCCGAGTTCCTTGATGATGATGATGACATCCGCCAGGAGTGATTGAGACTGTTTAGTTCTTCGCCCCTTTTTACTTGTTGCTGTCAAAGGGGGAGAAGTAGTATCTTAGTAATATGGTCATGCTATGATATGTTAGCTATGATATGTTATTCCAACTTTATGCTGCTACCTATGGTACTTGTTCGTTTGAGACTATGTTATTATCGTGTGGCCACTTGTTCGTCTGAGACTATGTTATTATCGTGTGGCCATGAAATGTTCTCAGTCTATTTGATGTGTTATGATGATTTCATATGTGCTTGTCTGTCACTTTTTTATCTTTTGAGTTACATATGCTACCATACGAACTTTTGTGTTGGTCATCCTAATATATTCATCGCATGCACACAGTGAGGGGGAGCTAAAAGCAAATTGTAACTAAACATATTTTGTATCCTTTTTGCTCTCATGATTGTCATTGCTAAGATTATTTATTACATCTATGATACTACATGTATGATTGTCATCAACAAACAAAAAGGGGGAGATTGAAAGTGCAATCATGCCCTTACATTATGTTTTGATGTTAATGACAATCTACATGTAGGGGACTAACAATGGTTGTCAAGTGAATCTCAGGTGTTGGTCCCCGGTTCGTCAAATTGTGTGTGGATCAAGAGCATACGAAGTGGGTTCTCTCAAGGATGAAGTGTTAAAATGATGTTACATTTTGATTCCTTGAGTATAGGATCCCGCACTATTAAGAGGGGATCGATTGGGTTCGTAAAAGACTTGGTCTAGTCAAATTACTCCTTCCCATAGTTCTTTTTATCCATCCTTATCTTTGAATCATTCTGTCTCTGGGAGTGCCGGATGTCCGGGCCTCGTGCCGGATGTCCGGGCCGCTCCCCGGATGTCCGGCTCATGCCCCGGATATCTGGCTCTTGCCTTTTCCCTTTCCAGAAGGTTGTGTGTTTTACACCGGATGTCCGGGTGTTCACCGGATATCCGGGCCTTCCTGTCTCGCCGGATGTCCGGGCCCTATCCCGGATGTCCGGCCCCTTACTGCCCATAAAACTGATATGATTCTATAAATGCTTGTGGGCTCCCCGGATGTCCGGCTATCTTCCGAATGTCCGGGCTTTCCTATTATGCCCAATGTCCGGGCTTGACCCCCGGAAGTCCGGCCCCTCTGTTTCCTGCTCTATTCTGCCTTGTTCTTCAAGTGGCTTGCCAGGTCGGATGTCCAGCCCCTAGCCCGGATGTCCGGCCTGCCCGTTCACTTGCACTACAACGGCCATATTTGAGCTCAGACTATATATAGCCCTTCTTCCGCACGGGAGAGGGTTGACCATTCACTTTGAACAAACCCTAGAACACTTCTCACTCTCTCTCTCATTCCCCCGCACCAAATCTTAGATCCCAAGGGATTTGAGAGCTTTGGAGAGAAGTTGTCCGATCAAGTGATAGATCCACTTCTTCCCCTTCTTTGCACCCAAGGAATTCGTGATTTGAGCAAGTCTTGAGCTTTTCCCCATCGATCTTGTTACTCTTGGAGGTTGGAGACTCCTAGGCGGTAGGAGTCTTTCGGAGAGGAATCGACCTTTGTGATTACCCCCAGAAAAGTTTGTGAGGGTTTGGAGACCACCCCAAGGTCTACCACTAGTGGTTGAGAAACGCCTTCGTGGTGTTGTCTCAAAGGGAGAATAGGGTGAGCCTTCGTGGCGTTGGTGTGCCTTCGTGGTAACATCCACCTCTCTAACGGTGACGTAGCTTCCCTCCAAGGAAGTGAACATCGGCATACATCCTCGTCTCCTGGAGTTGCGGTTATTCCTAACCCTAACTCTCTACTTGTGGTTACTTGTCTCTTGGCACTTACTTATATCATATTGTGCTTGTTTACTTACATACTTGTGTTGCTTGCTTATCTTGCTTAGCACTTAGTACTACACTTGCAATTGTTAGGCTCACCTTCATATTCCGCATTAGTGCCTAAAATTGTTAAGTAATAATTAAAATTTGTAATTGTACCTATTCACCCCCCCTCTAGGTCCATCTCAATCCTTTCAACATGCCATAGAGTTCGCCTGATGATATGATAGATAGTGTGGGGCAGATACTCTAGGTCTTCAACAAAGAACTCTCTTGGGCATTCAGCATCGCGTGGCAGAGGCTTCATCATGCTCAGCATTTGGCTCATATTGGGCTCTGGCTTCTAAAAGATGCTCTCCAATGCATTGCGGTGAAGCTGACAACCAGGTTCATATAGTTCACCTGGAGTGGGCAGACCAGTGAGCTCAATAATGTCAAGAGCTTTAGCTTCATGGTGTACGTTGCCTGTCATCCACTCAAGGACCCATGTCTTCGGATCCCTGTTGTAGCCACAAATGTGGAGGGTGGCATAGAATTGCAGCAGAAGCTCTTCATTCCAATGCTCCTTATCAGTCACAAAGTTCAACAATCCAGCATCACGGAAGTAGTCAAGGGCTTCTTCTAGGCAGGGCAGTCCAGCAATGGCTTCACAGTCAAGACGCATATGAGGACAGATGTGCCCTTGATCATAGAGAACACAAGAGTAGTAGTTGCGCTGCTGATAGCTCCAGAACCGATCAGATGAAATCCTTGGCTTGGAATAGGGGTTCTTGGCGCTATCAAAGAAAGTGGTGTGCGCAATGAAGCCATTTGCATTGAAGGAACCTGGTGAAGTGGCAGTGCCTGGAAACCTGGGCAACCTTGGCTTAGGCTTCTAGACCTGAGGCATGTGCTCGACATGGTAGTGAATTTATCCACCATGACCAGCAGATACTTTATCTTATGGCTTCCTCCTTTAAGGGGTCGGACCATATCGAGCCCCCAGACCGTGAAAGGCCAAGTGATGGGGATTGTTTGTAGGGCAGTGGGTGGCATATGGCTTTGGTTGGCGAAAAGCTGACATCCGACGCAACATTGGACAAGGTCCTGTGCGTCTGCTCGGGCCATTGGCCAATAGAAACTAGTATGGAAGGCCTTGCTTACGAGGGCCCGAGCCGTGGCATGGTGACCACCAAGACCGGCATGAATTTCAGCTAAGAGCTGCCGCCCTTCTTCCTCAGAGATACATCTTTGAAGTACTCCGGTAGCACTTTTCTTGTAGAGTTCTCCGTCGTGAACCTTGTAGGCTTTTGAACGCCGGACAATGCGGTGAGTCTCATCCTGATCCTCAGGGAGTTCTCGCCTATTAAGGTAGGCCAAGAAGGGTTCGGTCCATGGGGCAATGACTGCCATAATGAGATGGGCCGACGGTGTTATTTTGGTGGCTGAGCCCCTGATGGTGTCAGTGTGTTCGGAATCTGGGGATGTGGTCGGATCCGGACTGGAGTCGCCGCTCTCCCCTTGCCACACCACTGAAGGCTTAAAAAGCCTTTCCAGAAAGATATTAGGTGGGACAGGGTCGCGCTTGGCGCCGATGCGAGCGAGGACATTCGCCGCTTGATTACTTTCTTGAGCCACATGATGGAACTCGAGCCCCTCAAATCGAGTTGACATTTTGAGAACGGCATTACGGTAAGCTGCCATTTTTGGATCTTTGGCATTGAAGTCTCCATTTATTTGAGATATTGCGAGGTTTGAGTCCCTGCGCACTTCCAGGCGTTGTATGCCCATGGAGACAGCCATCCGAAGACCATGCAATAAGGCCTCGTATTCGGCTGCATTATTGGAGTCTGTGTATAATATTTGGAGTATGTACTGGACTACGTCTCTAGTGGGTGACGTTAGAACGACACCCGCTCCTAACCCAGCTAGCATTTTGGAACCATCGAAATACATAACCCAGTTAGAATATGTGTCGTACTCTTTAGGGAGTTTGGCCTCTGTCCATTCGGCGACGAAGTCAGCCAGTACTTGGGATTTAATGGCTCGACGCGGTTTGTATGTTATGTCAAATGGAAGGAGCTCAATGGCCCATTTGGCAGTCCGGCCCGTAGCATCGCAGTTGTTTATTATGTCATTGAGTGGTACTTCGGAAGCCACCGTGATTGAACACTCCTAGAAGTAGTGTCGTAGCTTCCGGGATGCCATGAAGACCGTGTATGCTATCTTTTGATAATGAGGGTACCGGGATTTGCATGGTGTGAGGACAGTGGATACGTAGTATACCGGCTTTTGGAGCGGGAATTTGTGTCCGTCCTGCTCTCGATCAACGACGAGCACGGCGCTCACCACCTGGTGTGTTGCCGATATGTATAATAACATGGGTTCACCGACGTTCGGCGCGGCCAGGATTGGGTTGCTTGCTAGAAGGGCTTTTATTTCTTCCAGTCCCGCCGTTGCCGCATCCGTCCACTCAAAGTGATCGGTGCGCCGGAGAAGGCGATAGAGTGGCAATGCCTTTTCTCCTAATCTGGAGATAAAGCGGCTTAACACTGCTACGCATCCGGCGAGTTTTTGGACCTGCTTAAGGTCCGTTGGCGTAGCCAATTGCGATAAAGCTTGGATTTTGGCTGGATTTGCTTCAATTCCTCTATTGGAAACAATGAAGCCCAGCAGTTTTCCAGCGGGGACGCCGAAAACACATTTTTCCGGATTGAGCTTGATGTCATATGCACGGAGGTTGTCGAATGTGAGACGTAGATCGCCTATTAGTGACTCGATGTGCTTGGTTTTGATGACAACGTCGTCCACGTATGCTTCAACTGTCTTGCCGATCTGTTTCTCCAGGCATGTTTGAATCATGTGTTGGTAGGTTGCACCGACGTTTTTGAGCCCGAAGGGCATGGTGTTGAAGCAGAAAGGCCCATATGGGGTAATGAATGTCGTTGCGGCTTGATCGGACTCCTTCATTTTGATTTGATGGTATCCGGAATATGCGTCGAGGAAGCACAGTGAGTCATGTCCTGCGGTAGCATCAATGATCTGGTCGATGCGGGGGAGGGGGAAGGGATCCTTAGGGCAGGCCTTATTGAGGTCTTTGAAATCGAGGCATAGGCGCCAGGATTTATCCTTCTTTGGTACCATCACCAGGTTTGCTAGCCAGTCCGGGTGTTTTATTTCTCTAATGAATCCGGCTTCGATTAGCTTGGCTAGCTCCTCCTCCATAGCTTGACATTTGGGTTCGGAAGAGCGCCGCAGTGTTTGCTTGACCGGTTTATATCCCTTTAATATATTGAGGCTGTGTTCGGCCAAACTGCATGGGATTCCTGGCATATCAGAAGGGTGCCAGGCGGATATATTCCAGTTCTCGCGCAGGAACTCTCGTAGCGGGGATCGACCGTTGGGTCTAGTTGTGCCCTGATAGATGTTGTTTACTTGGGGTCTGTTGGATGGACTTGGAATTTGACTATTTCTTCTGTTGCTTTGAAGGAGGTGGATTTGGGTCGTTTGTCCAGGATTACGTCGTCCCTATCCACTGTGGAGTGTAATGCGGTTAATTCTTCGGCCGTGAGGGCTTCAGATAATGCCTCAAGGGCCAGGGATGCGGTTTTATTTTCAGCGCGGAGTGCTATGTCCGGATCACTAGCGAGAGTGATGATGCCATTGGGCCTGGCCATCTTCAGCTTCATATACCCGTAGTGAGGTATAGCTTGGAAGTGTGTAAATGCATCTCGCCCCAATAGGGCGTGATATCCACTGTTGAAAGGGGCCACTTGGAAGGTTATTTCTTCGGACAGATAGTTCTCCGGTGTGCCGAATACCACGTCGAGCGTGATTTTTCCCGCGCATCGCGCCTCCCGGCTGGGAATAATTCCTCGGAAGGTCGTGCTACTTTGCTTGATGCGGCTCCTGTCTATTTCCATTTTCCTGAGTGTATCCTTGTAAATGAGGTTCAGTCCGCTGCCGCCGTCCATAAGAACCTTGGTGAGCCGAAAGCCGTCCACGATCGGACAGAGGACCAAGGCGGCCGGTGCCCGGACTATCCTGAATTTTGGTTCGTCACCGGCATTAAAAGTTATAGCCGTGTTGTTCCAAGGGTTTATTGCTGCGATTTGGCAGACTTCAGTGCGGTCGCGGAGTGCCCTTTTGCGCTTATTTTTCAAAGCAAATGTCTCGAAGACCGTCAGTACTCTGAGGTCGTCACCTTCTGGGGGGTGTTGCTCTGGGGTGTTTTTGGCGAGGATATCCTCGCCGCTCTTGGCCACTTGCCGGAGTATCCAACATGCTCTAAGGCAGTGGGTTGATATGGTATCCGGTGTTGTGTGTATTTTGCATGGCCCATCGAGCCATCCCTCCAGAATGGTTCCGTGCCCTGTAATGCCTTATATTTCTTTACTATTGGGTCGGGAGTGCCACGAGGGTGCGTCCTTTTCGCCCGAACGAGGGGTTGGGTGGAAACCGGCGGTTCCCAACGGGCTGCCTGAGTTTTCCAGGCACTTTCCATTGCGCAGTACTTGTGTACTATGGTTGCCAAGTCTACGAAGTGTGATACACGACGGCGGTTGATGGCGTTAAGGATTCCTTCATCCGTGCAATTGTTGCGGAACGCTGAGATCGCGTCTCCATCGCGGCAATCTTTAATCTTGCCTTTGACAAGGAGGAATCTGGCCCAGAAGTGATGGACCGTTTTCCTGAGACTGCTGTCGTATACCCATAAGAGCGCTTATATCTGGGTGGGTGGGTGGATTTAAATCCGAATCCTGACCCAAGTTGAGGTCCGGAGTCTGAAGAGCTTCCGAACTTAATAGTTTAGGCTCTAGGATTTTAACTGATTTTTCAGGCCCATCGTCCAATTCTATGTTTGGAGGACAGGACGTATCTTTCTGCACGCAGGTGTCCGCTCTTCAAGCTAGGAGATCCGAACATAGTTCGTCCTTAGTACAGAGGAAGTGTTGTCGTCTTGCTCCTCTACTACCGCTATCTGATGGGTGATCGGTGGAGTTTTAATTTCTCTCTGATCAGGTCTAAGCCCAATCCAATCATAGTCTGTGGTGACCCCCAGGGCGGCGATGCGATCTAAGAGGTCATTTAAAGACGACAACTCCGCCGGATCCATCTGCTTGGAGTATTTGGAGTCAACATGGAGGGAATTTTCGATGACCCGAGAAGTCATCGTCGGCTTAACGGCCGAACGGGCGGTCATGGTAAAGCTGCCCAGCCGGAGGGTTTGGCCCGAGGCCAATGCTCCTCCGGAGGTGATATTGTCCTTGAGAACAAGGCGAGCCATTGATCCTATCTTTCGACGTCACAGCGGAACTCTCAATGAAAGCACCAATGTCGGTGTCAAAACCGGCGGATCTCAAGTAGGCGGTCCCGAACTGTGCCTCTAAGGTCGATGGCAACAGGAGACGGGGGACACAATGTTTACCCAGGTTCGGGCCCTCTCTATGGAGGTAATACCCTACTTCCTGCTTGATTGATCCTGATGAATATGAGTATTACAAGAGTTGATCTACCACGAGATCGTAATGGCTAAAACCCTAGAAGTCTAGCATGTATGACTATGATTATGATTGTTCCCTAAGGACCTAGCCCTCCGGTTTATATAAACACCGGAGGGATCTAGGGTTACATAAAGTCGGTTATAGAGAAAGGAATCTTCATATTTGGTTGCCAAGCTTGCCTTCCACGCCAAGGAGAGTCCCATCCGGACACGTTTAGAGTCTTCGGTCTTGGTATCTTCACAGCCCATCAGTCCGGCCCATAGCTAACAGGTCGGACACCTAAGGACCCCTTAGTCCAGGACTCCCTCACCTGCTTCCAGAAGTTTTAATATTTCCATTCTTACCACTTCTTTCATCTTCGGATTTAACCAACATTGGTGATCAACAACGGGTTTAGCATCAGGTTCCATATTAATTTTGTGCTGACATAGAGTGAGACTAATGCCCTTTAAATCATCAAGAGTATATCCAATAGCAGCTCGGTGCTTCCTTAGAACTTTCAATAATCTTTCTTCTTCATGTTCTGAAAGGTTAGCACTAATAATAAAAAGATATATCTTCTTTTCATCAAGATAAGCATATTTCAAAGTGTCTAGCAATTGTTTTAATTCAAACACAGGATCACCTTTAGGTGGAGGAGGACCTCCTAGAGTTTCAATAGGCAAATTGTGTTTAAGCAGAGGACGTTGTTCAAAGAAATTTTTATCTATTTCATTTCTTTCATGCATATGAAAATCATTTTCATGGTCTAGCAAATATTGTTCTAAAGGATCAGTACGTGGTACAGCAATAGAAGCAAGACCAATTAATTCATCTTTACTAGGCAATTCTTTTTCATGAAGATTTCTACTAAACTTGGAAAAATTAAACTCATGAGACTCATCACCAAAGCTAACACCGACAGTTTGTTTCTTGCAATTTATCTTAGCATTAACGGTGTTCAAGAAAGGTCTTACCAAAGATAATGGGACAAAACTCATCTTGTGGGGAACCAAGAACAAGAAAATTAGTAGGGTATTTTCTTTTCCCACACAAGACTTCAACATCTCTAACAATCCCAATTGGTGATATTGTGTCTCTATTAGCAAGTTTAATAGTAACATCTATGTCTTCTATTTCTGCGGGTGCTATGTCATTCATAATTTCTTGATATAATGTGTAAGGAATAGCACTCACACTAGCACCTATGTCACATAAACCATGATAATAGTGATCTCCTATTTTAACTGAGATGACAGGCATGCCAACAACAGGTCTATGTTTGTCCTTTTTATCAGGTTTGGAAATTCTAGCAGCTTCTTCACAGAAGTAAATAACATGCCCATCCACATCTTCTTCCAAGAGATCTTTAACCATATCAATACTAGGTTCTATTTTAATTTGTTCATCAGTTTTAGGTGTTCTAATATAGCTTTTGTTAACCACAGCTGAAACTTTAGCATGTTTCTTTATCCTACCAGGGAAAGGTGGTTTCTCAATATAAGCAGAAGGAACAACTGGATCAACACTGTAAAGTATAGTTTCTTCTTTAATTGGTATCGGTTCTTTAACTTCTCCTTTAATAGGTGGGTGATATTTAAACCACTTCTCTTTAGGGAGTTCAACATGGGTAGCAAATGATTCACAAAAGGAGGCTAATATCTCAGAGTCAAGTCCATATTTAGTGCTAAACTTTTGAAAAGCATCGGTATCCATAAAAGATTTAACACAATCATAATTAAATTAATACCTAACTCTTTACCTTCGTCGAGTTCCCAATCTTCAGAGTTGCATTTAATTCTTTCCAAAAGATCCCACCGGAATTCAATAGTCTTCTTCATAAAAGAACCAGCAAAAGAAGTATCAAGCACGGTTTGATCATTACGAGAAAGCCGAGCACAAAAATTCTGGATAATAATTTCTCTTGGGAGATCATGATTGGGGCATGAATATAACATTGACTTAAGCCTCCCCCAAGCTAGAGCGATACTTTATCCTTCACGAGGCCAAAAATTATATATATAATTCCGATCACGATGAACTAGATGCATAGGATACATTTTTTGGTGGAACTCCAATTTCAAACGATTCCAATTCCAAGATTCAATATCATTGCATAACCTATACCATGCCAATGTTTTTCCCTTCAAAGATAAAGGGATAACCTTTCTCATAACTCCATCTTCGGGTAAACCTGGAAGCTTAAACAATCCACAAATTTGTTCCACATATATCAAGTGCATATCAGGATGTTCGGTTCCATCTCCTGCATAAGGATTAGCTAGCAGTTGTTCTATCGTACCCGAAGGAATTTCATATCCAATATTTTCAGTAGGGGCAGTAGGTTGAGGGGTAATTAATTGTGGTTCCAGACGAGGTGAAGATACCCCGAACAAACCCCTCAAAGGATTGTTTTCCATAGTAACAAGTGACAATAAATTTCAGCACACTATATAAATGTTTCCTTACCAAATTCCACTTACCAAAGGCGCTTCACTCCCCGGCAACGGCGCCAGAAAATAGCCTTGATGACCCACAAGTATAGGGGATCAATTGTAGCTCTTTTTGATAAGTAAGAGTGTCGAACCCAATGAGGAGCAGAAGGAAATGACAAGTGGTTTCCAAGAAGGTACTGTCTGCAAGTGCTGAAATTGTAAGTAGCAGAGTAGTTTGATAGCAAGATAATTTATAACGAGCAAGTAACGATAGTAGTAACAAAAGTGTAGCAAGGTAGCCCAATCCTTTTGAGGCAAAGGACAGGCCAAAACGGTCTCTTATGATAAGCAAAGCGTTCTTGAGGGCACACGGGAATTTCATCTAGTCACTTTCATCATGTTGGTTCAATTCGTGTTCAGTACTTTGATAATTTGATATGTGGGTGGACCGGTGCTTAGGTGCTATTCTTACTTGAACAAGCCTCCTAATTATGATTAACCCTCCCGCAAGCATCCGCAACTACGAGAAAAGTATTAAGAATAAATTCTAACCATAGCATTAAACTTTTGGATCCAATTGGTCCCTTACGGAATAGCGCATAAATTGGGGTTTAAGTTTCTGTCACTCTCGCAACCCACCATCTAATTGATACTCCAAAATGCATTTTCTTAGGCCCAAATATTGTGAAGTGTCATGTGGTCGACGTTCACATGACACCACTAAGGGAATCACAACATACATACTATCAAAATATCGAACACATGTCAAATTCACATGATTACTTGCAACATGATTTCTCCCGTGGCATCAAGAACAAAGGTAACTACTCACAAATGATAAACATGCTCATGATCAGAAGGGTATTAAATAGCATATTGGATCTGAACATATAATCTTCCACCAAATAAATCATACAGTAATCAACTACAAGATGTAATCAACACTATTAGTCACCCACAAGTACCAATCTATAGTTCCGGTAACAAGATTGAACACAAGAGATGAACTAGGGTTTGAGAGGAGATGGTGTTGTTGAAGATGTTGATGGAGATTGCCCTCCCCAAGATGGGAGAGTTGTTGGTGATGATGATGACGATGATTTCCCCCTCCGGGAGGGAAGTACCTCGGTGGAATCGCTCCGCCGGAGGGCAAAAGTGCTCCTGCCCAAGTCCCGCCTCGAGGCAGCGACGCTTCATCCCGAAAGTCCTCCTCTTATATTTTTTCTAGGTAAAAATGACTTATATACCAAAAGATGGGCACCGGAGGTGGGCCGAGGAGGGCACAACCCACCAGGGCGCGCCAGGGCTCCCTGGCGTGCCCGGGTGGGTTGTGCCCACCTGGTGGACCCCCTCTGGTAGTTATTTGCTCCAATAATTCTTAAATAATCCATAAAAAATCTCTGTGAAGTTTCAGCTTGTTTGGAGTTGTGCAGAATAGGTGGCCTGACGTAGCTTTTCCAGGTCCAGATTTCCAGCTGCCAGAATTCTTCCTCTTGGTGTGTGCCTTGCAAATTATGAGAGAAAAGGCATTAGAATTACTCGAAAAAGCATTATTATGGATGAAAACATTGTAAAATAGTAAGAAAACAAGATGCAAAATGGATGTATCAAACACTAGGGGCATCTCTATCCCCGGCCAATTTTTCGCATTCGACAACATTGTTCTACGCGCAAACGCGGCTGGTCGTCTAGACCGAATCAACAACTTTGCCCCTTACACCAGATCAGGTTTGGCATGCTAGAGTACGTCGCTGACGCTCGGGGCGATCTGGTCCTCACTAGCTTCTCAGCTTCACCCGAGGTGCTCGAGGTCCCATAAGCGTCTGCTCTAGGGCCGCTTGCCGATCCGACCTCCGAGTCGGTTCTCACTTCACGCTCAACTTCGGGCCCTGATGCGACTGATGTGTCCAAAAACCCGGAGTCAACCCTGGTCGGGCTCGCTCACCTACCACAAACCCGGCTTCGAGCCGTCACACGACGTCGGCGTCCGATGACCAGGAGTCAACCCTGGCCGGACCCACTCTCCTTACTCCGGATCCGGCTTCGAGCCGTGGTTTGTCTTCGGCGTACGAGGCTCGGGAGCCCGTTCTAAGGGTCAACCCCAAATACTCGAGGATCATGGATCCTGTGGATCTTTTATCGCTAAATAGTGCGCTAGACCGGATTAGCACCGTGGGAGTCACCAACGCCCAGCCCTCGGTTTATGACCAGATTGGGCTTAGGCCCGATGATAGGAAAATCGCCACCCCGCCTATCACATACCTTGTCACCATTATTGAGGAAGTGGCTGAAGGAGCGTGGTCACCGAAATTGAAAACGAACTATATCCTGATTGGCGACAGCCTCACTCAGGCCTCGATCCAGGGATCTGACTTCCACTCCGAAGAAAGCCCGGGACTAAACCCCGGTCTGCAACGCGATCTCGAATCTACGCCGCCAAGCATAGACAATTCAGAATCCAAACTCGGGACATTGAACACCCTAGAAGTGTCCCGTGCCGCCACTAAAGCTCCGAATACGCCATCGGCTGGAGCACTCAACTTTTTCCCACCCACCACCCACGAGGAATATTCCCCGAAATCGGGATGGGACCTAGATCCTCCACCCACGAGGAATATTCCCCGGCAATTAAGCAGCAGCCCGGAGAAACGGTCCATCACTATTGGGCTAGATTCCTCCTGGTTAAAAACAAGATGACAGACTACTACGATCAAGAAGCAATATCATCTTTTCAGTTTAATTGCCGGGACGAAGGAGTCTTCAATGCCCTCGGCCGTCATCATGTGCAAAGATTCACCGAACTAGCGAACCTGGTCCGCAAATACTGTGCCATGGAAAGCACCTGGAAAGAACAACAAATGCGCATGAGAACAAACCATGTCGAACAGTCAAGTACAATCCCGGAAAAGCGTGCACACGCACAGCGGTCGCCCGAAGACGAGCCCGCTGAAAAAAGAAACATATCCCCCACCGGACTTAGATCGGTCCTGGACGAACTGTTGGACAAGCCATGTCCCTTACACTCGGCCCTGCTAAACACAAATCCAACTCATAGACTTCGAGCCTGTTGGGTTGTTAGACAGGTCGCCAAAAATGGCAAAGCTGTACTTTGCCTTCAAACCCCAATTAGAGGGTCAGAAATACCACCATCCAATGACAATAACATCTTAACCATCTACGAAACTTTCTCCCCAAACAATCAGAGGAAAAGAGCCCTTCAAGAGCTCAGTCAAGTCCATCAGGTCACAACAGCAAGCTCCTAGACGGACACCCCCATCACCTTTGATGCGGAAGACAAACCAAGCGCGCGACCCATCTGAGCACCCGCCGCATTAGTCCTCGAACACATTGTGGACGGTTTCCAATTAACTAAGGTGCTTATGGATGGAGGCAGCGGTTTAAATCTCATTTATGAGGATACCCTCGACAAGATGCAGTTCAACAGATCTCAAATCGAACAAAGCTACACTACGTTTCGGGAAATCATCCCCGGCAAGGAGGTACGCTGCTCCGGACGAGTCACTTTGGATGTAGTGTTTGACACTTGATACGTCCATTTTGCATCATGCTTTCATACTGTTACTTATAATGTTTTTATGTGTAATAATGCTTTATGGAGTAATTCTAATGCCTTTTCTCTAATAATATGCAAGGTTTACACAAAGATGGAGAATGCCGGCAGCTGGAATTCTAGACCTGAAAAAGCTATGTCAGGGCACTATTCTGCACATCTCCAAATGAGCTGAAAATTTACAGACAACTATTTTGGAATATATAAAAATACTGGAGCAAATAACTACTGGAGGGGGCCTCCTGGTGAGCACAAGACACCAGGGTGCGCCAGGCCCCCCAGGCGCGCCCTGGTGGGTTGAGCTCAGCCCAGCCCACCTTCGATGCCCATCTTCTGGTATATAGGTCATTTTGACCTAGAAAAAATAAGGAGAGGACTTTCGGGATAGAGCGTCGTCGTCTCGAGGTGGAACTTGGGCAGGAGCACTTTTGCCCTCTAGCGGAGCGATTCTGCCAGGGGAACTTCCCTCCAGAGGGGGAAATCGAAGCCATCGTCATCACCAACAATGTTTAACATCACCATCTCCTCTCAAACCCTAGTTCATCTCTTGTGTTCAATCTTTGTACCGGAACCTCAGATTGGTACCTGTGGGTGACTAGTAGTGTTAATTACATCTTGTAGTTGATTACTATATGAGTTATTTGGTGGAATATTATATGTTCAGATCCATTATGCTATTTAATACCCCTCTGATCTTGAGCATAATTATAATTTGTGACTAGTTACTTTTGTTCTTGAGGTCACGGGAGAAGTCATGTTGGAAGTAATCATGTGATCTTGATATGTGTTCGATATTTTGATGATATGTATGTTGTGATTCCCTTAGTGGTGTCATGTGAACGTCAACTCCATGGCACTTCACCATATTTGGGCCTAAGGGAATGCATTTTGGAGTAGTTATTAGATGATGGGTTGCTAGAGTGACAGAAGCTTAAACCCTAGTTTATGCGCTACTTCGTAAGGGACCAATTTGGATCCAAATGTTTAATGCTATGGTTAGATTTTATCTTAATACTTTTCTCGTAGTTGCGGATGCTTGCTTGGGGGTTAATCATAAGTGGGAGGTTTGTTCAAGTAAGAACAGCACCCAAGCACCGGTCCACCCACATATCATATCATCAAAGTAGCGAACACGAATCAAACCAACATGATGAAAGTGATTAGATGAAATTCCCGTGTACCCTCAAGAACGCTTTGCTTAATATAAGAGACCGTTTTGGCCTGTCTTTTGCCACAAAAGGATTGGGCTACCTTGCTGCACTTTATTTACCGCTACCATTACTTGTTCGTTACAGATTATCTTGCTATCAAACTACCTGTTGCCGACTATTTCAGTGCTTGCAGAAAATACCTTGTTGAAAACCACTTGTCATTTCCTTCTTCTCCTCGTTGGGTTTGACACTCTTATTTATCAAAAGCACTACGATTGATCCCCTATACTTGCGGGTCATCAGGACTCTTTTCTGGCGCCGTTGTCGGGGAGTGAAGCGCTCTTGGTAAGTGGAAATTGGTAAGGAAAAGTTATTACTGCGTGCTGAAATTTATTGTCACTTGCTACTATGGAAAACCATCCTTTGAGGGGTTTGTTCGGGGTATCTTCACCTCGACCGAAAGCACAATTAGTTGCCCCTCAACCTACTGCATCTATTTATAATATTGGTTATGAAATTCCTTCGGGTATGATATAACAACTGCTAGCTAATCCTTATGCAGGAGATGGAACCGAACATCCTGATATGCACTTGATCTATGTGGATGAAATGTGTGGATTATTTAAGCTTGCAGGTTTGCCTGGAGATGAAGCTAAGAAGTAGTTTTTCCCTTTATCTTTGAAGAGAAAATCATTGACATGGTATAGGCTATGCAATGATATTGGATCTTGGAACGGGAATCGATTGAAATTGGAATTTCACCAAAAATTTATCCTATGCATCTAGTTCACCGTGATCGGAATTATATATATATATATATATATATATATATATATATATATATATATATATATTTGGCCTTGTGAAGGAGAAAGTATCGCTCTAGCTTGGGGGAGTCTTAATTCAATGTTATATTCAAGACTCAATCATGAGCTCTCGAGAGAAATTATTATTCAGAACTTTTATGCTCGGCTTTCTTGTGATTATCAATCCATGCTCGATACTTCTTGTACTAGTTCTTTTATGAAGAATACTATTGAATTCAGTTGATCTTTTAGAAAGAATTAAATGCAACTCTGAAGATTGGGAACTCGAAGAAGGTAAAGAGTCAGGTATTAAGCTTGAGTTTGATTGTGTTAAATCTTCTATTAATACCGATGTTTTTCACAAGTTTAACACTAAATATGGACTTGACTCTGAGATAGTAGCCTCTTTCTGTGAATCATTTGCTACTCATGTTGATCTCCCTAAGGAGAAGTGGTTCAAATATCATCCCCCTATTAAATAAGAAATTAAAAAACCAGTAATAGCTAAAGATGAAACTATTATTTACAATGTTGATCCAGTTGTGCCTACTGCATATATTGAAAACCCACCTTTCCCTGTTAGGATAAAGTAACATGCTAAGGTTTCAATTGTGGTTCGCAAAAGTAATATTAAAGCACCTAAACCTTCTGAGCAAATTAAAGTAGAACCTAGTGTTGCTATGGTTAAGGATCTCCTGGTGGAAAATATTGATGTGCATGTTATTTACTTCTGTGATGAAGCTGCTAGAATTGCTAAGTAGATAAACATAGGCATGTTGTTGGCATGCCTGCTGTCTCAGTTAAAATAGGAGATCATTGTTATCATGGTTTATGTGATTTAGGTGCTAGCGTGTGTGCGATTCCTTTTACCTTATACCAAGAAATTATGGATGACATAGCACCCGCTGAAATAGAAGACATAGATGTTACTATTAAACTTGCTAATAGAGACACCATGACACCACTTGGGATTGTTAGAGATGTTGAAGTCTTGTGTGGGAAAACAAGATACCCTACTGATTTTCTAGTTCTTGATTCCCCACAAGATGACTTTTGTCCCATTATCTTTGTTAGACCTTTCTTGAACAACGTTAATGCTAAAATAGATTGTGAGAAACAAACTATCAGTGTTAGCTTTGGTGATGAGTCTCATGAGTTTAATTTCTCCAAGTTTAGTAGACAACCTCATAAGAAAGAATTACCTAGTAAGGATGAAATAATTGGTCTTGATTCTATTGTTGTGCCTCCTATTGATCCACTAGAACAATATTGGCTAGACCATGAAAATGATATGCATATGCATGAAAAAAATGAAATAGGTAAAAATTTCTTTGAGCAATGACCTCTGCTCAAACACAATTTGCCTATGGAAACTCTAGGAGGTCCTCCTCCACCTAAAGGTGATGCTGTGTTTGAATTAAAACAATTGCCTCACACTTTGAAATATGCTTATCTCGATGACAAAAAGATATATCCTGTTATTATTAGTGCTAACCTTTCAGAACATGAAGAAGAAAGATTATTGAAAATTCTGAAGAAGCACTGAGATGCTATTGGATAAACTCTTGATGATCTTAAGGGTATTAGTCCCACTCTCTGTCAGCACAAGGTTAATATGGAACCTGATGTTAAACCCGTTGTTGATCATCAACGACATTTGAATCCTAAGATGAAAGAAGTGGTAAGAACTAGGGTTGGGCATATAACCCGAAACCGACGTACCAAACCGAATTAATTGACACCAAAGCCGAATTCATCGAAACCGAGAACTTCGATGGTACTGTTCGGTTTGCATTTGTTGGAAACCAAAATTAGTCCAGTGAATTCGGGTGTATCCCTTGATTACCTGAATGGACCGAAAACTGAGTAAACATAGAGGTAAGACCTACGCGCATGTTCCTTACTCAAGTGCTCTTTCGTACTAAGAACATGGACAGTCTATTTTCTACTTTGTCACTATAAGTGCACGAGTCCCACAGCCGTGTCGGGAGGTGGTAAACCTGACCAACTGAGCCACCATCGCTATAAATTTTGTGTAAAAGAGAAGTGGTACTCCCTCAGGTAGGTACTTCACCTTGTGAGCTGTGAGCCCCACCGCTAATTTTACAGAGTTGCTCAGGAGAATCAATCGGAGGGAGTAGCCAAGGAGGCACTGTACATCAGAATAAAGTATACTAGTTCCTGCTAATGGTACTGGCACTGTAGATTCTAACTAGAGGCAGCAATTCCAACTGTTATTAAATATATCTCGGTGTTGTTCGGTTGAACTATCGATCGAACCAAAATTTCAGTGCAAATAATCTTTGATCAGCTAATTTTCCATTGACCGATCAGTCGGTATTCTAGCAGAACCGGAACTTTAAATACACCGAAGGACCGACCCGATTGGTTCGGGGGAACCGAATGTCCAGCCATAGTAAGAACTAAAATATTAAAGCTTCTGGAAGTAGGTATAATCTATCCCATAGCTGATAGTAGATGGGTAAGTCCCGTTCATTGTGTCCCTAATGAGGGAGGTATTACTGTTGTTCCTAATGATAAAAATGAACTTATCCCACAAAGAATTGTTACTGGTTATAGAATGGTAATTGATTTTAGAAAATTGAATAAAACTACAAGAAAAGATCATTTCCCTCTTCCTTTTATTGATCAAATGCTAGAAAGATTATCTAAGAACACTCACTTTTGTTTTCTTGATGGATATTCTGGTTTTTCTCAAATACCTGTTTCAGAACCTGATCAAGAGAAAACCACCTTTACTCACCCTTTTGGAACTTATGCTTATAGACGTATGCCTTTTTGTTTATGCAATGCACCTTCTACCTTTTAAATATGTATGACTGCTATATTCTTTGATTTTTTTTGAAAAGATTGTTGAGGTTTTCATGGATGATTTTTCTGTTTATGGAAATTCTTTTGATGATTGCTTAAGCAACCTTGATCGAGTTTTGTAGAGATGTGAGCAAACTAATCTTGTCTTGAATAGGGAGAAGTTCCACTTTATGGTTAATGAAGTTATTGTCTTGGGGCATAAGATTTTTGAACGAGGTATTGAGGTGGATAAAGCTAAAGTTGATGCAATTGAGAAAATGCCATGTCCTAAAGATGTTAAAGGTATTCGTAGTTTCCTTTGGTCATGTTGGTTTCTATAGGAGGTTTATCAAAGACTTCTCTAAAATTTCTAGGCCTCTTACAAATCTTTTACAAAAAGATGTTCCATTTGTTTTCGATGATGATTGTGTAGAAGCCTTTGAAACACTTAAGAAAGCCTTAACTTATTAGAATCAGGAAGACCGTGAAAGCTTCTTCCTGTGCGGTACCCAAAACAAAAGGCACATCCTTCTTTGTAAGCTCATTGAGAGGTGCAACAATGGTACTGAAATCTCTCACAAAACGCCTATAGAAACTAGCGAGTCCAAGAAAACTCCGCACTTGTGTGACTGTTTTGGGCTGCAACCAACTCTCAATAGCTTCAATCTTGGATTTATCAACTTCAATTCCCTATGGAGTAACAACATAGCCAAGAAAGGATACTCGGTCGGTGCAAAAGGTGCACTTCCCAAGGTTACCAAACAAACGTGCATCACATAGAGCAATAAAAACAACATGCAAATGTTCCAAATGTTCTTCCAAAGATTTGCTATAAATCAGTATATCATCAAAATAGACAACCACAAATCGTCCAATGAAAGCACGTAAAACTTTGTTCATTAATCTCATGAAAGTACTAGGTGCATTAGTTAATCCAAAAGGCATGACTAACCACTCATATAATCTCCTTCGTCTCCTCTGGATTGGTACGGTATGGCGCATCATTTGGCAGTGAAGCACCAGGAATTAAGTCAATTTGATGCTCAATCTTGCGAATAAGTGGTAATCCCGGTGGCACGTCTTGTGGAAAGACGTCAGTGAACTCCTGCAAAATGTTAGTGACAGCAGGAGGCAAAGAGGAAGGCACTTCCTCGAATGAAAATAATGCCTCTTTGCACACAAAAGCATAGCAAACAGATTTTTTGAAATCTAGATCATCAATATCAGATTTGGTGGCAAGTAAACATGCACTTTTTAATTTAATTTCAGAAGCAACACTAGATGGTTTATTATTAGGCTTCATTTGTTGCTCAAATTCTTTTGCCACAATCTGATTCTTACTCTTGTTTTTCTCCTGTTTTGCTTTATTAGCTCTATTAATATCATCTTTCAAAATGGAATCAGGAGTCATAGGAAGCAAAGTAGTATGCTTATCCTTATGGATAAGAGTATACTGATTGTTTCTACCATGGTATGTGTTCCCTTAACCTTGCCGTTGTTGTTGAACCATTGGATGTAGTAAGGATGTGGATGTGGTCATGTGGTGAGAGATAGTTTCTCCACCATCTCCATGCTAGCCAAGTTGTTGCAGCTTCCTCCATCTATGATGACGCGAACAGAATGTTCCTTCACAACTCCCTTTGTATGGAACAAATTATGCCCCTGGTTTTGCTCAGCTTGTGTGACCTGCACACTCAAAACACGTTGATCAACTAAACATTCATACCTGTCAGCATCTTCAGCAGCCATGTATTGCCTCTTGTTCAGAATCAACTTCACCGTGTTCTTCACTTGTAATAAGAGCCAAAGTCTCCTCATCATAGTCACAAGCGGACTCATACCCACAATCCTAAGTAGCAATCATAACACGCAAAGATTGGCATTCTCTCGCATAATGACCTCTTCCCTTACAATGACGACAAATAATATCATACGTATGCCCTGTTGATGCCATGGATGAAGAAGAGCTCTGGGCAGGCCCAGAAGGTGTACTCCTGGCAGATGGTGGTGGTGGGGCCTATTTTCTTGTATCTCAGTTGGAATTGGTGGCTGAAGTCAGTGGTGCTACAGTAGGACGTGTGGGAGTAGAGGATGTACGTGGTTTCCATGATGAAGATTGACCTGCAGAAAAATTAGTCCGCGCGAATGCATGTCGATCCTGCACTTCACGTTCAGCTTTGCAAGCAAGATTGAATAAATGAGTGAGGTTATTATACTCCTTATACTCTAGAATGGTCTGAATCTCTTTATTTAATCCACCCATAAAACATGCAAGCATAGCTTCATTGTCCTCAACAATACCACATCTAATCATGCCAGTTTGTAATTCCAGATAATATTCTTCTATAGAATTTTTTCCTTGTCTTAAACGCTGTAATTTTTGAAGTAATTCATGTTGATAATATGGTGGAACCCAAAGAGTACGCATAGCAGTTTTCAAAGCAGCCCAAGTAGTTGGAATATTATTCGGATATAATATACGATGTTCACACCACCACACACAAGCAAAACTAGTGAAAGCACAGAGAGCAGCAGCAACACGTCTCTCCTCGGGGTATTGTAAACATGTAAAACGTTGTTCAGTTTCTAAATCCCAAGTAAGATATATATCACGAACATATCTACCCTCAAATGGTGGAATATTAAATTTCAGTTTAGGAAGATGGTCATGATCTCGTACTTGAGGTGGTAGTGCAGCCCTACCATTGCAATTATATGCATGAGGACAACCTGGTGCTGGTGGTTGCATGTAGTTCTGATTTTGATCAACCTCATCCTTGTAATCGCCCACATAATCGTCATCCTCCTCGGCACCAGCAGTAGCAGGAGCCAAAGAAGCATCAACAATAGGTACAGTAGCACCAGAAGTTTGGCCATCCTCAAGAGGAACACGCTTCGCTCGTCTGAACTGATTCGGAAGGGGGCGTTGTTGTTGTTGTCGTTGCAAAGGTGCGACAGGTGCAGCCGGTGGTGGTTGGGGAAGACGCATGAGCAATTCATTAAACTTGTTATCCAGCTCTATCTCGAACGACTTCTCCATGCCATCTATCTTCTCCATGGCCTCTTCAAATCTATTTAGCACATCTCTTACCTGGCCACTCATCATTTGCTGAAATTTATCATGCAACTCCTTGTTCGTCATGTTCTCCCAGTCAATCTCGTCGGCTTGTGGTCCTGCCATGGTTAGCAGCAATAGAAATACACAAGAATATGATCCTACAAATTGCTAGAAAGTGGCGGGGTGTCACAAATCCGTCAAGCAAACCTCAAATTCTTACCAGTTCTTACCAAGCAGCAGGTGGTGATCGGCAACCGTTGTAGTCAAAACTCTCAAAGCTTGGATAGAGCGATTACCAGGGAGAGTCAAATGCACGACACAGATATATGTGGAGCTGGGAAGGCTTATAATATGGTAGCAAAAAGGGTCAGCAATAATCAATTCAGAGATGCAAAGTTGAATAAACGTTCAATGACGGTACTGTGCTGGTCCTAGGCTAGACCGTGCTAGAGACACGAGCCTAGAACAGTAACAAAATCACGAAGTTGCACGTAAACAAGGGAGGAGCACACTCTAAAAAAACTCCTTTTTTCACTTTTTTCCTCTTTTTTTGCTCCTCAACAATTTTTTTCAAAAAAGTCTACAAATGGTCTAAAACTGCCTAGCCAGAATTTTCCAGACTTAGTTTTTTTTTCGAGACTGGAACTATTTTTCTTCATCGGGTGGCATGAAAGTTGGGGAATCCGACTTTTTCACAACCCGTAGTATCATGTGATCTGAAACTCGAACATAAAGGAACAAATACTGGACTCAGACTAGGACTGGTGGCGGAGATGAATCTGGTGGAATTCGGACTGGTGATGGTATATGATGGTGGTATATGTGGACTCGGATTGGTGGTGGTATATGGACTCGAATCAGTGGTGGTATATGGACCCGGATTGGTGGTGGTATATGGACTCAGAGCGGTGGTGGTATATGGACTCGGAGCAGTGGTGGTATATGGACTGAGAGAAATAGCGAATAAGCGGTGGTGGTATATGGCAGGGGCGACGATGATGGTGCGGCTGCGGCATGACAACTTGTGAACAGAACTTGAAACTCTAAAGAACTCGATGCTAAGACCAGCAACTTGACACAACGATGCAACCGCAAATTCAACAAAGCAAATACAGAAAAGATTATGCAATGGCTCAGATTGGTTTGGATATGATATACTAACCATAATTTTTTTGGCTTTTTCGTGGACTGTAGGGATGAAGAACAGACTCGATCTAAACTACATAAAACTATAAAATCTCACCGAGCAACCTGGAAATCTGATACCACTTGATAGAGGCAAAGGTGTCCCGTCTTTCGATGAGATGGTGTTTATCGTTTCGGAGGAGTAGACTTTGACGATCCGACTACGTACGTGCGAGGATGTTGCACCTTAGCAATCGCTAAACCAACTCCGGAGGTTATTGACCATGCCGGAGCACGATCAACCTGACCACGAAGGTCTATTTCCTGCAAGCAAACGAATAACAAGCAAGAAACTAAGATTGCAATCTGGATATTGCGAATTTAAGATGAAAGCTTTATTGATCAAGGTGGGGTTATGTGGCGTCTTGGTCTGGTCATTGAACACAAACGAAGTACGCGAAGTTGCAGCTATGGCGGACATTTAATCTAAACAAAACCCAAAGTCTACACGATGCCCTAAGGGCTGTATATATGGAGGAAGAGGGGGGAATTTCGTGGCCCTAGGTGGAGGGGTCCGAAACCAACCCTAACTCTTGTTTCCCCACACATACAGACTCTAAAAATAACCTATACTAAAGTATTTCGAAATTACATAGGCCTGGCCTAATAATAAGGTGACGCACCACCTAGAATAGCCTCTGGACGAAACATATGAAGTGGCATCTTGTATATTTTGTCCAAGGCTTCATGCACTCATTATGGTGGCTTCAAAGTCCTGAAATCATCACTTGTAACTCCGTTCTTGTTCCCCTTGCGCATGCCATCATCTCCATGCTTGACCCTACTCCAAGGTTCATCATTCTTGTCCAAGATAGGCCCTTCATTTGTAAAAAAAACAAATGTATCCAATTTAGGCAGCATCATATTCTCATGACAATTAGAATCGTTACCAAGAAACGAAAGTACCTGGTAATTCAATTGGCGTGCGCGAGCTCTAGTAATTTGCCAAGTATGTATAGCAGCAGGGGTTGTGGGTGTAACAACGGACTTGATGTCATCGGTGCAATAAGGCAATAAAAATTGCTTCTAAATATGTTGGATCATTTAGTGTAAGAGAAAATTGAGCGTTGTACGAACTTTTGATGGCAAAGTAATAAAAGTGACGGACTGCATAGTAAAGGTTGCTATCATAAGGGGCAATATAACGTGACGTTATTTTGCATTAAGGGATTTGGAATACAAACCTAAAAGCGCATTACAACCCCTGCTTCCCTCTGCGAAGGGCCTATCTTTTACTTTTATGTATTTACTTTTATGCAAGAGTCAAAGTATTCTTCCCTATTCCTTTTTATTTTCTATTTTTGCAAGCATCATGTGGTGAGGAAAGATCTAGGCACATATATCCAGTTGGATATGAGTGAGCATGAGTTATTATTGTTGACATCACCCTTGAGGTGAATACGTTGGGAGGCGAAATTATAATCCATGTCTTTCTATGTGTCCGGTTGAAACTTTTTGCTCATGGGTATGCTGTGAGTGTTAGCAATCATAGATGATTAAATGATGTTTCAGTATGTGGACTTGCCAAAAGGCTCCGATACGAGACCCTTCCTGAAAATTTCATGAATTGTAATTGCAAAGTTGACTGAGAACATAGTTTGTTGGTTTTCAATAGAGTTTATGCTTATACTTCGATGTTGTGATGAATTGTTACTTGTTCATGAGAAGTTATATGATAAAGTTATGTGATAAAGTTTTATGTTAAAGTTCTTTGCTGTTATAATAATAAGCATGATGCTTCTATGTCCGTATTTTGTTTTTATCGACGCCTCTCTATCTCTAAGCATGTGGACAAGTTTTTCGATTTCGGTTTTCGCTTGAGGACAATCGAGGTCTAAGCTTGGGGGAGTTGATACGTCCATTTTGCATCATGTTTTCATACTGTTATTTATAATGTTTTTATGTGTAATAATGCTTTATGGAGTAATTCTAATGCCTTTTCTCTCGTAATATGCAAGGTTTACACAAAGAGGGTGAATGCCGGCAGCTGGAATTCTGGACCTGAAAAAGCTACATCAGGGCACCTATTCTGCACATCTCCTAATGAGCTGAAAATTTACGGAGAATTATTTTGGAATATATAAAAATACGGGAGCAAATAACAACCGGAGGGGGCACCTAGTGAGCACAAGACACCAGGCGCGCCCTGGTGGGCTGTGCTCAGCCCAGCCCACCTCTGGTGCCCATATTTTGGTATATAGGTCATTTTGACCTAGAAAAAAATAAGGAGAGGACTTTTGGGACGGAGCGCCGCCGTCTCGAGGTGGAACTTGGCAGGAGCACTTTTGCCCTCCGGCGGAGCGATTCCACCGGGGGAACTTCCCTCCCAGAGTGGGAAATCAAAGCCATCGTCATCACCAACAACCCTCTCTTTGGGAGGCCAATCTCCATCAACATCTTCAACAACACCATCTCCTCTCAAACCCTAGTTCATCTCTTGTGTTCAATCTTTGTACCGGAACCTTAGATTTGTACTTGTGGGTGACTAGTAGTATTGATTACATCTTGTAGTTGATGTCACAGCCCTAGATCAGTCTTTGCTTGTCTTTGCTTGATCATCATGTCATCATGTTTAAATTCGAGAAACTTGAATTGGGGATGTTCCAAACCCTAGCACCAAATGGAATTCAAATAGGTTCAACCTAAAAATATTTTCAATGAACCTGAAATGCCCATCATAAATGTTCATCATTTTTGTTTTGGTCCAGAACCTCTGCCAAAAATGGTGCACACTTTTCTAGGACACTCTGCGTTATTGAATTAAATCATACAGTATTTGTTCTTGCACATTTAAATGCTATAAATAATTTTAAATGTCCAAATAATCTTCATAAGAAATGAGGGCTATTGGAAATATTCCAAACAGTGCCCAAAAACAATTTCATGATTTTTGAAAGTGCCCTGGTATTTTTAATAAAGCCCCAACAGTTGCAGAATTTAGAAAACAGAAAACAAATAAGAGAGAGAGAAGTGTTTAGCTGTAGCCCACCTGGCACAGCCACCTGGCCCAGCACAGGAGGCCCAGCCCACAAGGGCATCCTTGTCTTCTACCCCTGCCAGAAGGCAGAGGCGAACCAGAGCACGATGCCGGCCGTGCCAGCTCCTGCTTCGAGCTGGCGAGCTCCCCTTCATCCCAACAGCGCCTGGAGAACACGCTGGTCCCTCTCGCTTTCCCCTCCTCTCTCTAGGCCTCCCTCCCCTCCCTGCTCTCTCTCCCACGCGACCACCGAAAGCACCCGGAGCCCGCCGTTCGCTGCCACCGCGTCCACCGAGCTCCCCTCGCCCCTCTGCCTTATCCAACGGGTCGGCCTCGACGCCGTCGAGCACCAAGACGAAGCACGCACCCGCGGGATACCTGATACGTCACCATCGTCATTGTCTGCCACCTTCAGCTGCCAGATGCCGCCATTGAGTTCATCGCCGTGAGGGCCTCCCCGGCCTTGCTGTCGCCTCTGTCAGCCCCGTCGTGAGCTCCTCTGTCTACCCCCTACCCCCTCACTCTAGCGCGTCCCCTAGCTAGCGCCACCGCCACGTCCGAGAACTCGCCGCCGCCGCGTTGCCGCCGTCGCTGCAGCCTCCGCCTGACCGAACCGCGCACTCAGTTGAGCTCCTGGAACTCCTAGGAGCTCGACGAGACCCTCAGCTAGCTCTTTAGAGTACTGCAACCCCGCGCTCGCACTAGCCGAACCATGGCCACCGCAGTGGTCGTCGCCGGCGCTGTTCCGGCCATCTTGAGCTCAACCACCACCAGCAGCCAATGCGTCTCACTCCTAGGAGCGCGTAGGAGCAAACCACGCGGCGAATGGCGCCCTGAGCAGCGTTTCCGCAGCTCACCGCCGCGTCTGGCCTCGCCGGCAGGTTAACTCCGGCTAAGCCTGGATTAGCACTAATGACCATGCTAATCACCCCCACCAGTCACTTACATATGGACCCCATGCCCTTAACTAAACACAGTTTAATTCATGTTTAGTTTTATTTAATCACAGTGGCCCCACGCGTCAGCGTTGACCTCGCTGACATGGCCCTTGACCGGCCCCACCTGTCTGTGACCTAGGCAGCACTAGGTCACTGCCAAGTGGGCCCCACTGGTCAGGTTTGACCTGGACTGGCTCCTGTTGACTTGCTGATGTCAATCGGATGTCATGCTGACGCAGTAACTATTTCTGGAATTTATATAAATCTAAATGATTTATTTATTTTTCAGAAATTTGCCTAAACATAAAAAAAATCATACAAAATAAACCGTAACTTCAAATGAAATAATTTATATATGAAAAATGATCAGAAAAATCCAATCCATCCAGTGGTACTGTTTTCATCCATGTTAAAGCAAGTTAAACCTGCTGATCAGGTGAAATCAATTAATGGCATTTGAATATCAACATATGGAGTTTGAATTTGAATCTTGTATTCAAACAAACTCCATTTAAATTGTTGCTAGCTACATTAGCTCAAGTCACAACATATTTCCATGTCACATTCATGCATCATATTGTTGCATTGCATTGATTGTGTTTCCTCTTGTTTGCCGGTGTTTGTTCCCCCTCAGAAGATGTGTTCCGCCGATGAGTTCAATGACACCGATGAAGAGCTATATCATCTTCAGAAGTGCCAGGTAAGCAAAACTCCCCTTGTTCATTCCGATACAATCCCACTCTCTCGCTTCTACTCCCTTTTACTGCATTAGGACAACAACACTTCAACGGTTGCCTGCTGCGGTAGTTGAATCCCTTTCCTCTGCATGACCTGTCATTGCCACAGTAAATAGATGAAACCCACTACCATGGGTAGGAGCTATTTGAGCCCTGATGTGCCTACTCATTCATGCTTGTTGTCATGCCTGCTACTGCTTAGAGTTGAGTCAGGTCTGATTCATCGAGGATGAATTGGAATGTGGTGAACATGTCCTACTATTGAGAGCCAAGTGTGTGAACACGATTTGGTAAAGGTAGCGGTGAGAGGCCATGTAGGAGTACATGGTGGGTTGTCTCATTGAAACCGTCCTCAGGAACTGAGTTCTATGTTTGCGATCCATGAACAGCTACTACCATGCATTGGAATGCTTAAGTGCCCCTCTCGACTTATTAATCGCCTTGATCTCTGTCCAGGAGTTGCAACTAGTTTCTGGTGTTTGTAGGATATGTGTTTGTGGCCGTGCGTAGCGCTGACCCTAGGGGTGGGCTATGATGCGGTAGAGACACGAGGCACGGTGTACCGGGACGCCCGTTTGGTGCCTTGGGAGCCCTGCTCTCATCGTGTGGGGCCGTGAGTGAAACCCCGACCGGATCTCCTTGTGGATGGAACCCGAATAGGCGATAAACCTGGACTAGAGACTTATGTGGTTAGTCAGTTCGTGGCCGACACCCTCGTTGGGCTTCCGCTTGAAGGTTGCCGAGTACATGTCGTGTAAACGGCGATAAGTGGTGAGAGTGTGTGTGAAGAAGTACACCCCTGCAGGGTTAACATGATCTATTCGAATAGCTGCGTCCGTGGTAAAGGACTTCTGGGTTGCCTATACAGTTCATAGACAAGTGAAAGTGGATACTCTAAAATGCGCAAGATAAGCGTGAGTGCTATGGATGGCCTTCTCATAGGGAGACGGGAGCGGATCCATAGTGGTGTATTGATATGGTGAATATGTGGACTCGTGTGCGCCACCTCAAAAGAGTTACCAGCAGTCGTAGTACACGATAGCCACTGAGTCAAAGCTGGCTTGCTGCAGTTAAACTCCACCACCCCTTTATTGATACTGATGCATATGTAGCTAGTTCTGATGTAAGTCTTGCTGGGTACATTTGTACTCACATTTGCTTAATTTATGTTTTTGCAGAGAGACTTCAGTCTCACTAGTAGTTCCGCGGGGACTTCAACATTTAGCTTGTTACCTCAGCTACGACCTTGTGCCCTCGGTAGGGTCTTGTAGATAGTCAGGCTTCTCAGCCTTTTTCATTTGTAGTTGTCTCTACTCAGACAAGTTAAGCTTCCGCATGTGCTTATTGCTTGTATGACTTGAATGTTGGGTCATCAGACCCATGTTTGTAATATCTGGCTCCTCGGAGCCTAATGAATAAATACTTTGAGTCGTAGAGTTTTGTTGTGATGCCATGTTGTACTTGCACATATCGAGCATATTGTGTCTATGTTAATGAAATGCTTGGTATGTGTGGGATCCGACAACCTAGTTGTTTATTCTTGGTAGCCTCTCTTACCGGGAAATGTCTCCTAGTGCTTCCACTGAGCCATGGTAGCTTGCTACTGCTCCGGAACACTTAGGCTGGCCGGCATGTGTCCTTCTTCGTTCCTGTGTCTGTCCCTTCGGGGAAATGTCACGCGTTGTTCCTTTAAGTCCTTGTAGCTTGCTACGACTAGGGTTCATATGTTGATGACTGACACGTTCCTTGCTGGGTCATGTATGTCTGTCCCTGTAAGTTAGTGCCACTTTGGATTCACGACTAGTCATGTCGGCCCGGGTTCTCTGTCATATGGATGCTAGCGACACTATCATATACATGAGCCAAAAGGCGCAAACGGTCCCGGACCAGGTAATGTGGCACCTGTGGGAATACGGTGCATGAGGCCGCAAAGTGATATGATGTGTTACATGCTAGATCGGTGTGACTTAGGATCGGGGTCCTGACAGCTTTGCTATTAGAGCCTGACTGCCTGTAGGATTACCAAGCCAAACTGGTCGAAGTCGTGTCTAGAAATGCTTTAGTTTTATAAGGGAATTGATTGTGGAAGAGAACGTAAGGATCTTTTTACTCCTTTACCTTATGCCCTTCTGATATGAGTCATCTTGTCTTTCCTACGGGGTTAATGAACTAGGCTTTCTCTTCTATCTATCAGGATCACGTGTTACTAATCCATAGACTTATAAGATTGATGGATTCAAGTCTCAGTTCAGTTTCTACTACTTCCGTATGTTCATAGCTGGCCTCGGAACCTTGATATTGTGATGTTGAGTGGTCATGCCACTATTTTGCTGGATGTCCCAAATCTTTTTGAGCATTTACAGTCGTTAAGCTATCTGAGTCATCCCAGGTTTCTAAATAGTCCGATGCATTTGCAAATTCCTTCTTCCCGTTTTGATGTTCCTTTGGGCCAGATTAACCACACTAATCGCCAAGTTGAGGTACTCCGTTACCTCGGCATATATGTTGTAGCTATTATATGACACTAGGGTATCTTATAGACCCACTCAGAGATTCAACCTTTATGTTGTACCCCAGTGTGATGATTCTGGCCATCATTCTCGAAAGCATCTCGTGATGTTATTATTTAGTAGGTATTCCATTTCTGGGTTCTTGAACCCAAGATTCACCCTACTCATTCATGT
The DNA here is from genome assembly GCF_018294505.1 of Triticum aestivum. Classification (NCBI taxonomy): domain Eukaryota; kingdom Viridiplantae; phylum Streptophyta; class Magnoliopsida; order Poales; family Poaceae; genus Triticum; species Triticum aestivum. The sequence continues at coordinate 409,494,341 of NC_057814.1, read as the reverse complement.
TGATAGTGTTTGCTAGTTCCTTTAGGATATTAGTAACCTTTGCGATAGTCCTCGAGGTCCGTGGTATTTTCCTCTTCCAAATAACATGAAATACCTATGGCAGAAGTTCCTCGTTGAACCGAAAGATCACAACCAGAGTGCTCTTGATGAGTTCTCGATTCTATGTTGTGACTCTGCCAGTTCCACCTTTCTGCATGGGTTATCCGGAAGAAATATGTTGAACTCGTTCCACATGCTAATTTATGCACCCAAAACTCAGAAAATCGTATGTTCCTTTGAGTTGTCTCCCTTCAGTTGTATTCCGACCATCATCTATCAATTGATAGTCAAGAGTATGTGTGCATTCATGCTCATCGATGCCTCATATTATTGTGGTCTGTCAAGCCATTCTATTTCGGAATGACTAGGAGAAACAAACTCCGGTACCTTATCCATTTCTAGGATTGGGTTGAAGCAGTTGTATCCCGTAGATCAAAATGGCAATCCGGCTTTTGTTCTGTTCTACCCTAGAGTATTACCCTCCTTTATCAAGAATATCATAGGAATTGCACCACCTCTTATGAATTCCTATTGCAGTGATACTTCCCGCCATCATTATTCATTCCTCGGTCCCATGTTGTCGCAACTGGAATGCCGACAAGTGGACTATGATGTGTGAAATCTATACTCCTAGCAACCCCGTTGCTTGGTAGTTAATGGACAATACTCTCATTCTTAGTGTGTTGGTTATTGAATCATCGTCCTAAGATTTATCATGCGACCTAGTCTATTTTCCCTGGTGCACTCCTCGATCATTGAGATAGGATTGTGTCAATCCATCACTCTCTTGATCACATCGTCTTGCCCTGAAAAGCAAGATTGTTCTCGGGCTTAGTAACATATCGGTGGTTCGTGATTTTCCGAATATCTTCTCGGAAGTGTTACCAGGTTGTCACCTGACCGCTATGTTGAGTTCATGATCAAGTTGGTTTCTTGTAAACCACCCCTTCTCCAATAATCCGTGTTGGATACCCCTGAGCTAGTTGGTTAAGCCAAACAAAAACTTGCATAGTTGGAAGATAAAAGCTTGCCTAGCTTAGTTCATTTCAAGGGATATATTTGTGTGTGTTGAAGAAAGATGTGACACCCCCGGTGTCATGCTACAGTAATCCCCTGTTAATGGTGTCATTTCATCATGTTACTATTGATAATCTTTACTTGATCCAAATCACAATTCAAATTCAAATCCAATTTAAAGTCAAAAATTCAAAATTCTCAATCATGCAAACTAAAATGTTCAAAGTGTGGCAACTACTCCATAACTAGTTATGGTTGTGAACCAACATCTTTGCAAAGTGGTTTAATGCCCTAAAGTAATTAAAACAGTGGCTTAGACAATTATTTAAATGCATTGTAAATAAGACATAAATGCAAACTATTTTATTAAAGTGCCAAGTTATTTGTGGCAGTGGCCTATCTTCTAATACTAATTTTGGGGCTTAGATCATATTTTATAAAACCTAAAATAAAATAAAACAAATTAGAAAACAGAAAAGTTTTAAAAAGAAAATGCAAAGGAGCAGTAAAAGGAAAAGAAGCCCTCCCTCTTGTTTCCCTGGACCTTCACCTACCAGCCGGCCCACCCCATCCAGGACACTCCTCGCACCGGTCCACCTCCCCTCCCTGTTCCTGTATTCCAGGTTGCAACACGGGCGCGTCCCTGTCAAACCACCACGCCAGCGTCGTCCCAAGGGGATAAGGGCGACAGCCGCGCCCCCTCGATCCCCTCTCCCACTCAGTCCCCACTCCCCTCGCCCTCTCCTCCCTCTCGCCCTCACGCTCCAGATCCGCCCGCGCCCGAGCGCTGACATGGCTACGCTGACGCCGTCCGCATAGCCACGACCGCTGCCTCGCCTCTCCGACCTGTCCGCTCGCTCCACCTCCGTCGTCTATGCCTTCCCGTCAAGCCGCGCGGCGCCGGACGCCCTCGAACGTCGTCCCCGACTCCGTCTTCCTCCTCTGCATCGCCACCACGACCTCGTCTTCAACCTTGGGCCACCGGCGATCCCATCCCTCCCCGGCGAGCTTTGCTGCTCCTAAGCCACCAAGGGTCTTTCGTGACCGCTCGGTGAGCTCCACACCCTCCTTCCCCTCCCCCTGGCTAGCTGCTCCTCCGTCGCGACGTTGCCTTGCCTCGGTCGCCACCATGGCCGGATCTTGCCGCAGTCCCCGTCTCCCTGCACTGCCTGGCGTCGCGCTCCACCCGCGCCTCGCTAGCACGCGTCCCATCCACCGCCCGGAGGTCCGCCCACCAGCGCCTTGCCGCGACCAGGCGCGCCCCCGTGCCGGCTCTGCTACAGCCGCTCCCGCTAGTTGCCGGCAGCCGCTAACGCCGCCCCATGCGACGCCGCAGCCATGCCCCGTGCGCGCTGCTGCGTCCCGGTGCTGCACGTGCGTCCGCCCCGCTCGCCGCTCGCCTCGCCCGTCGTCCGCTACAGCCGCTGCTACCGTCGCCGGGCGTCACACTTGCCTCCCCTGCTGCCTCGCCCGCTCAGCCCACCGCCGCGCCGCGCCGCCTAGTCCAGCCGGCCGTGCGCCCTGCTGGACTAGTCGCGCCGGCTCCACCCCGCCACCGCCGGCCTGCGCTCGCGACTACAGCCGCCCGCACGTCGCGCCTGCCTCCGCCGCTTCGCCGTGCACCGCTCGCTGGAGCCCCGCGCCCGCTTCCCCCGCCGCCCTATCCCGTTCGTCGACCGCGGGCGCTGGCCGCCGGCGCCGGCGCCCGGCTTCCCCGTCGCCTTGGCGGGCTATGCCCGCACCACTGGGGCTCCGCCCCGTTTCACCACGCCTCGTTAAGGCGTATGGGCCACTGCCCAGTAGGCCCCATCGGCCCCTTTTCAAAAAAAAGATGTAGAAATATATATATATATAATAATAATTCAAATTAATTAATTAAGTAACTTAATTAATCCTGTTAATTAACCTAATTAACTTGATTAGTTAATTAAAACTGTTAATTAGTTGTTAGTCTATGACAGAACGGTCTCACACGTCAGGGTTGACTTTAGTCAACTCTGTTGGCTGCTGACGTCATGATGACGTCTTGCTGATGCAATAACCCCTCCTTTTTTAGATTTAATAGTAATGTCAAAATATTGCTAAAACTTTAATAATTTGTAGAATAATAACTGTAACTCGGATGAAAATGTTTTCTATATGAAAGTTGCTCAGAAAGATCCAACAAATCCGAATACGCGGTCTGTTCATCTGTCACATGCCCCTAGCATGCTGAACATGGAACTGTCCCCTCTCTTTCATCTGTCTGAAATCCGCCTACCGCTGGGAAATCATCCTCGGATATTTCCCCCCTTCGTCTGCAACGTGTAGTACCGTGTTAGAGCACGCCTAGCACTACGTATCGTCATGTCATGCTTAGTGATACCTCTGTTTGCTATGTATTTACTGTTTCTTCCCCCTCTTCTCTCCGGTAGACCTCGAGACCGATGCCGCCCCTATGATCAACTACGTCGACGACGACCCCTCCTTGCCAGAGCAACCAGGCAAGCCCCCCCTTTGATCATCCAGATATCGCCCATTCCATTCTCTCATGCTTGCATTAGATTTTGCTACTGTAATTGATTGCTCCTATTCTGATGCATAGCCTGCTTTTGTAACCTGCTTATTGTTACCTACCTGCTTATCCTAAACTGCTTAGTATAGGTTGGTTAGTGATCCATCAGTGACCCCCACCTTGTCCTTGTTGCCCCTGCTTCATCATTGAAGACCCGATCAACGGGATCGAAGACCAGGCCCCGGCACCGCACATCACTTTCCCCTTAGTTTCTCGACACTACTGGGTTACTATCAAGTGCCGAGGGTGAGACCTCTACAGCACTTCTGATGTTAACCCTGTAGTGTAGCTATTCGGTCGTGGTCATCGAGGGTGATTCCGCCTTAACCACTTCCGATACGACCCTGCCGTGCAACCCCTCAAGCGTGAACCTCGGGGGTGGTTCCTCTTACGTTCACCTTGATGATTACATTGCGTGGAATTCACTGGGGGTGATTCCTCGGGTTTTCCCCTTGATGTTTGGACACACAATTACTATGGTTACTATGACTTTACACTGAACCATGCTACTGAAGGAAATATGCCCTAGAGGCAATGATAAAGTTATTATTTATTTCCTTATATCATGATAAATGTTTATTATTCATGCTAGAATTGTATTAACCAGAAACTTGATACATGTGTGAATACATAGACAAACAGAGTGTCACTAGTATGCCTCTACTTGACTAGCTCGTTGATCAAAGATGGTTATGTTTCCTAGCCATAGACATGAGTTGTCATTTGATTAACGGGATCACATCATTAGGAGAATGATGTCATTGACTTGACCCATTCCGTTAGCTTAGCACTCGATCGTTTAGTATGTTGCTATTGCTTTCTTCATGACTTATACATATTCCTACGACTATGAGATTATGCAACTCCCGTTTACCGGAGGAACACTTTGTGTGCTACCAAACGTCAGAACGTAACTGGGTGACTATAAAGGTGCTCTACAGGTGTCTCCGAAGGTACTTGTTGGGTTGGCGTATTTCGAGATTAGGATTTGTCACTCCGATTGTCGGAGAGGTATCTCTGGGCCCACTTGGTAATGCACATCACTATAAGCCTTGCAAGCATTGCAACTAATGAGCTAGTTGCGGGATGATGTATTACGGAACGAGTAAAGAGACTTGCCGGTAACGAGATTGAGCTAGGTATTGAGATACCGACGATCGAATCTCGGGCAAGTAACATACCGATGACAAAGGAAACAACGTATGTTGTTATGCGATTTGACCGATAAAGATCTTCGTAGAATATGTGGGAGCCAATATGAGCATCCACATTCCGCTATTGGTTATTGACCGGAGACGTGTCATATCTACATAGTTCTTGAACCCGTAGGGTCCGCACGCTTAAAGTTAGATGACGGTTATATTATGAGTTTATGTGTTTTGATGTACCGAAGGAGTTCGGAGTCCCGGATGAGATCAGGGACATGATGAGGAGTCTCGAAATGGCCGAGACGTAAAGATCGATATATTGGACGACTATATTCGGACTTCGGAAAGGTTCCGAGTGATTCGGGTATTTATCGGAGTACCGGAGAGTTACGGGAATTCGCCGGGGAGAAGTATTGGGCCTTATTGGGCCATACGGGAATAGAGGAGAGAGGCCAAACGGAAGGAGGCGCGCACCCCCCCCCCCTTTGGTCCGAATTGGACAAGGGGTGCAGCCCCCTTTTCCTTCTCCCTCTCCCCCTCTTTCCTTCTCTCCTACTCCAACAAGGAAACGAGGAGTCCTACTCCCGGTGGGAGTAGGACTCCCCCCTTGGCGCGCCCTCCTCCTAGGCCGGCCGCCTTCCCCCTTGCTCCTTTATATACGGGGGCAGGGGGCACCCCAAAGACACAACAATTGATCATTGATCTCTTAGCCGCGTGCGGTGCCCCCCTCCACCATATTACACCTTGATAATATCATAGCGGTGCTTAGGCGAAGCCCTGCGTCGGTAGAACATCATCATCGTCACCACGCCGTCGTGCTGACGGAACTCTCCCTCAAAGCTCGGCTGGATCGGAGTTCGAGGAACATCATCGAGTTGAACGTGTGCTGAACTCGGAGGTGCCGTGCGTTCGGTACTTGATCGGTCGGATCGTAAGACGTACGACTACATCAACCGCGTTGTGCTAACGCTTCCGCTTTCGGTCTACGAGGGTACGTGGACAACACTCTCCCCTCTCGTTGCTATGCATCACCATGATCTTGCGTGTGCGTAGAATTTTTTTGAAATTACTACGTTCTCCAACAGTGGTATCAGAGCCTGGTTTATGCGTAGATGTCATATGCACGAGTAGAACACAAGTGAGTTGTGGGCGATATAAGTCATACTGCTTACCAGCATGTCATACTTTGGTTCGGCGGTATTGTTGGATGAAGCGGCCCGGACCGACATTACGCGTACGCTTACGCGAGATTGGTTCTTCCGACGTGCTTTGCACAGAGGTGGCTGGCAGGTGTCAGTTTCTCCAACTTTAGTTGAACCGAGTGTGGCTACGCCCGGTCCTTGCGAAGGTTAAAACAGCACCAACTTGACAAACTATCGTTGTGGTTTTGATGCGTTGGTAAGAACGGTTCTTGCTCAGCCCGTAGCAGCCACGTAAAACTTGCAACAACAAAGTAGAGGACGTCTAACTTGTTTTTGCAGGGCATGTTGTGATGTGATATGGTCAAGGCATGATGCTATATTTTATTGTATGAGATGATCATGTTTTGTAACCGAGTTATCGGCAACTGGCAGGAGCCATATGGTTGTCGCTTTATTGTATGCATTGCAATCGCGATGTAATTGCTTTACTTTATCACTAAGCGGTAGCGATAGTCGTAGAAGCAATAGTTGGCGAGACGACAACGATGCTACGATGGAGATCAAAGTGTCACGCCGGTGACGATGGGAATCATGACGGTGCTTCGGAGATGGAGATCACAAGCACAAGATGATGATGGCCATATCATATCACTTATATTGATTGCATGTGATGTTTATCTTTTATGCATCTTATCTTGCTTTGATTGACGGTAGCATTATAAGATGATCTCTCACTAAATTTCAAGATAAAAGTGTTCTCCCTGAGTATGCACCATTGCCAAAGTTCGTCGTGCCTAGACACCACGTGATGATCGGGTATGATAAGCTCTACGTCCATCTACAACGGGTGCAAGTCAGTTTTGCACACGCAGAATACTCAGGTTAAACTTGACGAGCCTAGCATATGCAGATATGGCCTCGGAACACTGAGACCGAAAGGTCGAGCGTGAATCATATAGTAGATATGATCAACATAGTGATGTTCACCGTTGAAACTACTCCATCTCACGTGATGATCGGACATGGTTTAGTTGATATGGATCACGTGATCACTTAGATGATTAGAGGGATGTCTATCTAAGTGGGAGTTCTTAAGTAATATGATTAATTGAACTTAAATTTATCATGAACTTAGTCCTGATAGTATTTTGCAAATTATGTTGTAGATCAATAGCACGCGTTGTTGCTTCCCTGTGTTTATTTTTGATATGTTCCTAGAGAAAAATTATGTTGAAAGATGTTAGTAGCAAAGATGCAGATTGGATCCGTGATCTGAGGATTATCCTCATTGCTGCACAGAAGAATTATGTCCTTGATGCACCGCTAGGTGACAGACCTATTGCAGAAGCAGATGCAGACGTTATGAACGTTTGGCTAGCTCAATATGATGACTACTTGATAGTTTAGTGCACCATGCTTAACGGCTTAGAATCGGGACTTCAAAGACGTTTTGAACGTCATGGACCATATGAGATGTTCCAGGAGTTGAAGTTAATATTTCAAGCAAATACCCGAGTTGAGAGATATGAAGTCTCCAACAAGTTCTATAGCTAAAAGATGGAGGAGAATAGCTCAAGCAGTGAGCATGTGCTCAGATTGTCTGGGTACTACAATCGCTTGAATCAAGTGGGAGTTAATCTTCCAGATAAAATAGTGATTGACAGAATTCTCTAGTCACCATCACCAAGTTAGTAGAACTTCGTGATGAACTATAGTATGCAAGGGATGACGAAGGTAATTCCCGAGCTCTTCGTGATGCTGAAACCGACGAAGGTAGAAATCAAGAAAAACATCAAGTGTTGATGGTTGACGAGACCACTAGTTTCAAGAAAAGGGCAAAGGGAAGAAGGGGAACTTCAAGAAGAATGGCAAGCAAGTTGCTGCTCAAGTGAAGAAGCATAAGTCTGGTCCTAAGCCTGAGACTAAGTGCTTCTACTGCAAAGGGACTGGTCACTAGAAGTGGAACTGCCCCAAGTATTTGGTGGATAAGAAGGATGGAAAAGTGAACAAAGTTATATTTGATATACAGATTATTGATGTGTATTTTACTAGTGTTCGTAGCAACTCCTCGGTATTTGATACTAGTTCAGTTGCTAAAGAGTAGTAACTCGAAACGGGAGTTGCATAATGAACAGACACTAGTTAAGGATGAAGTCACGATGTGTATTGGAAGTGGTTCCAAGATTGATATGATCATCATCACACACTCCCTATACTTTCGGGATTAGTGTTGAACCTAAATAAGTGTTATAAGGTGTTTGCGTTGAGCATGAATATGAGTTGATCATGTTTATTGCAATACGGTTATTCATTTAAGTTAGAGAATAATTGTTGTTCTGTTTACATGAATAAAACCTTATATGGTTACACACCCAATGAAAATGGTTCGTTGGATCTCGATCATAGTGATACACATATTCATAATATTGAAGCCAAAAGATGCAAAGTTAATAATGATAGTGCAACTTATTTGTGGCACTGCCGTTTAGGTCATATTGGTGTAAAGCGCATGAAGAAACTCCATGCTGATGGGATTTTGGAATCACTTGATGCTTGCGAACCATGCCTCTTGGGCAAGATGACTAAAACGCCGTTCTCCGGAACAATGCAGCAAGCAACAGATTTGTTGGAAATCATACATACTGATGTATGTGGTCCGATGAATATTGAGGCTCGTAGCGGGTATCATTATTTTCTAACCTTCACAGATGATTTGAGCAGATATGGGTATATCTACTTAATGAAACAGAAGTCTGAAACATTTGAAAAGTTCATATAATTTCAGAGTGAAGTGGAAAATCATCGTAACAAGAAAATAAAGTTTCTACGATCTGATCATGGAGAAGAGTATTTGAGTTACGAGTTTGGTCTTCAGTTAAAACAATGTGAAATAGTTTCACTGCTCACGCCACCTGGAACACCACAATGTAATGGTGTGTCCGAACATCGTAACCGTACTTTATTTGATATGGTGCAATCTATGATGTCTCTTACCAATTTACCACTATCGTTTTGGGGTTATGCATTAAAGACAGGTGCATCCACGTTAAAAAGGGCACTGTCTAAGTCCGTTGAGACGACACAATATGAACTGTGGTTTGGCAACCAAAGTTGTCGTTTCTTAAAGTTTGGGGTTGCGATACTTATAAGAAAAAAGTTTCATCCTGATAAGCTCAAACCCAAATCGGAGAAATGTGTGTTCATAGGATACCCAAAGAAGACAATTGGTACACCTTCTATCACAGATCCGAAGGCAAGATATTCGTTGCTAAGAATGGATCCTTTCTAGAGAAGGAGTTTCTCTCGAAAGAAGTGAGTGGGAGGAAAGTAGAACTTGATGAGGTAATTGTACCTGCTCCCTTATTGGAAAGTAGTTCACCGCAGAAACCAGTTTCTATGACGCCTATACCAATTAGTGAGGAAGTTAATGATGATGATCATGGAACTTCAGATCAAGTTATTACTGAACCTCGTAGGTCAACCAGAGTAAGATCCGCACCAGAGTGGTACAGTAATCCTGTTCTGGAGGTTATGTTACCAGACCATGACGAACCTACGAACTATGAAGAAGCGATGGTGAGCCCAGATTCCGCAAAATGGCTTGAGGCCATGAAATCTGAGATGAGATCCATGTATGAGAACAAAGTATGGACTTTGATTGACTTGCCCAATGATCGGCGAGCCATTGAGATTAAATGGATCTTCAAGAGGAAGACGGATGTTGATAGTAGTGTTACTATCTACAAAGCTAGAATTGTCGCAAAAGGTTTTCGAGAAGTTTAAGGTGTTGACTAGGATGAGAGTTTCTCACTCGTATCTATGCTTAAGTCTGTCTGAATCATGTTAGCAATTGCCGCATTTTATGAAATCTGGCAAATTGATAAACAAAACTGCATTCCTTAATGGATTTATTAAAGAAGAGTTGTATATGATGCAACCAGAAGGTTTTGTCAATCCTAAAGGTGCTAACAAAATATGCAAGCTCCAGCGATCCATCTATGGACTGGTGCAAGCATCTCAGAGTTGGAATATACGCTTTGATAAGTTGATCAAAGGATATAGTTTTATACAGACTTGCGGTGAAGCCTGTATTTACAAGAAAGTTAGTGGGAGCACTACAGCATTTTCGATAAGTATATGTGAATGACATATTGTTGATCGGAAATAATGTAGAATTATTCTGCAAAGCATAAAGGAGTGTTTGAAAGGATTTTTTCAAAGAAAGACCTCGGTGAAGCTGCTTACATATTGAGCATCAAGATCTATAGAGATAGATCAAGACGCTTGATAAGTTTTTTCAATGAGTACATACCTTAACAAGATTTTGAAGTGGTTCAAAATGGAACAGTCAAAGAAAGAGTTTCTTGCCTGTGTTACAAGGTGTGAAATTGAGTAAGACTCAAAGCCCGACCACGGCAGAAGATAGAAAAAGAATGAAAGTCATTCCCTATGCCTCGGCCATAGGTTCTATAAAGTATGACATGCTGTGTACCAGATCAATTGTATACCCTACACTGATTTTGGCAAGGGAGTACAATAGTGATCTAGGAGTAGATCACTGGACAGCGGTCAAAATTATCCTTAGTGGAATAAGGATATGTTTCTCGATTATGGAAGTGACAAAAGGTTTGTCGTAAAGAGTTACATCGATGCAAGTTTTCACACTAATCTAGATGACTCTAAGTCTCGGTCTAGATACATAATGAAAGTGGGAGCAATTAGCTAGAGTAGCTCCGTGCAGAGCATTGTATACATAGAAATTTGCAAAATACTTACGGATCTGAATGTGACAGACCCATTGACTAAAATTATCTCACAAGCAAAACATGGTCACACCTTAGTACTCTAGTAAACCTTTTGGGTGTTGGTCACATGACGATGTGAACTATGGGTGTTAATCACATGGTGATGTGAACTATTGATGATAAATCACATGGCGATGTGAACTAGATTATTGACTCTAGTGCAAGTGGGAGACTGAAGAAAATATGCCCTAGAGGCAATAATAAAGTTATTATTTATTTCCTTATATCATGATAAATGTTTATTATTCAAGCTAGAATTGTATTAACCGGAAACTTGATACATGTGTGAATACATAGACAAACAGAGTGTCACTAGTATGCCTCTACTTGACTAGCTCGTTGATCAAAGATGGTTATGTTTCCTAGCCATAGACATGAGTTGTCATTTGATTAACGGGATCACATCATTAGGAGAATGATGTGATTGACTTGACCCATTCCGTTAGCATAGTACTCGATCATTTAGTATGTTGCTATTGCTTTCTTCATGACTTATACATATTCCTATGACTATGAGATTATGCAACTCCCGTTTACCGGAGGAACACTTTGTGTGCTACCAAACATCACAACGTAACTGGGTGATTATAAAGGTGCTCTACAGGTTTCTCCGAAGGTACTTGTTGGGTTGGCGTATTTCGAGATTAGGATTTGTCACTCCGATTGTCGGAGAGGTATCTCTGGGCCCACTCGGTAATGCACATCACTATAAGCCTTGCAAGCATTGCAACTAATGAGCTAATTGCGGGATGATGTATTACGGAACGAGTAAAGAGACTTGCCGGTAACGAGAATGAACTAGGTATTGAGATACCGACGATCCAATCTCGGGCAAGTAACATACCGATGACAAAGGGAACAACGTATGTTGTTATGCGGTCTGACCGATAAAGATCTTCGTAAAATATGTGGGAGCCAATATGAGCATCCAGGTTCCGCTATTGGTTATTGACCGGAGACGTGTCTCGGTCATGTCTACATAGTTCTCGAACCCGTAGGGTCCGCACGCTTAAAGTTAGATGACGGTTATATTATGAGTTTATGTGTTTTGATGTACCGAAGGAGTTCGGAGTCCCGGATGAGATCAGGGACATGACGAGGAGTCTCGAAATGGCCGAGACGTAAAGATCGATATATTGGACGACTATATTCGGACTTCGGAAAGGTTCCGAGTGATTCGGGTATTTATCGGAGTACCGGAGAGTTACGGGAATTCGCCGGGGAGAAGTATTGGGCCTTATTGGGCCACATGGGAATAGAGGAGAGAGGCCAAAAGGAAGGAGGCGCGCACCCCCCCTCTGGTCCGAATTGGACAAGGGGTGCAGCCCCCTTTTCCTTCTCCCTCTCCCCCTCTTTCCTTCTCTCCTACTCCAACAAGGAAAGGAGGAGTCCTACTCCCGGTGGGAGTAGGACTCCCCCCTTGGCGCGCCCTCCTCCTAGGCCGGCCACCTTCCCCCTTGCTCCTTTATATACGGGGGCAGGGGGCACCCCAAAGACACAACAATTGATCATTGATCTCTTAGCCGTGTGCGGTGCCCCCCTCCACCATATTACACCCCGATAATATCGTAGCGGTGCTTAGGCGAAGCCCTGCGTCGGTAGAACATCATCATCGTCACCACGCCGCCGTGCTGACGGAACTCTCCCTCAAAGCTCGGCTGGATCGGAGTTCGAGGGACGTCATCGAGTTGAACGTGTGCTGAACTCGGAGGTGTCGTGCGTTCGGTACTTGATCGGTCGGATCGTGAAGACATACGACTACATCAACCGCGTTGTGCTAACGCTTCTGCTTTCGGTCTACGAGGGTATGTGGACAACACTCTCCCCTCTCGTTGCTATGCATCACCATGATCTTGCGTGTGCGTAGGAAATATTTGAAATTACTACGTTCCCCAACAGTTACTAAAGACGGGTCGACCCTGAGGGGTACCCGCGCGAGCATAATTGCAAGTGATGTGGAGACGGGTTGTCCTGGAGGGTGCCCGCGAGATAATTACGAGGCGTGGCCAGGCATTCTTAGCCCTTGCCACAAGTCCTCGAGACGGGGCGACGGGGTCACATCTTTCGTGAGTCTCTGCTTGTTACCGCACGTTTCTAATCCACTACGATTTGGATATTTGATCCAAGGGGCCTCTGGCTTGATAGCACTAACCATCACGTGGGCATAGTATGGGCGTTCTGCGTCGTATGCATCAGCCAGGCTTAATAGACGTCAGCGACTGAGCGGCGCGCGCCGGGTTGGACTGGTAAGCTCCTGTCTTTTTAAGGAGGTAGCTAGGTCTGCTCACCGGCCGCCCACGCAACATGCAGGAGTTCCCGGGGCGATGGCCCATGACCCCTGGGGGCATAGGTTTAGTCCGGCGTGCTGGCCTTCCTATTAAGCCTAGGTCGGGTTGCGGCGTATTGTTTGGCCGAGGTCGGGCATGACGCAGGAAAGTGTGTCCGACCGGAATTAATCGAGCGTGGTGGGTAAGTTGTTGTACCCCTGCAGGGAAGAAAACATCTATCGATAGCCTGTCCTACGGTAACGGACACTTGGAGTTGTATCCCGATCGATACAACTAGAACTGGATACTTGTGATGAGGAATGGATTGTGATGATAACTGGATAGTAAGGCTTTGGGATTGCTTTCTCACAGGGAGTCGAGAAAGGATCTCCGGCCAAGGTTGATAACACTACTACTACTTTACTTTATGATACTCTTATCTCTTCTGATGCTGCAAGATGCTTGAAGATGCTGAAGATGCTAGTCTTTGATAGGACTAGGCCTTCTCTCTATTCTCGCATTTCTGCAGCCCAGTCCACATATACAGCCTTCCTTTGATAATGTTGCATATGTAGTGTAGATCCTTGCTTGCGAGTACTTTAGATGAGTACTCACGGTTGCTTTGCTACCCCTTTTCCCCCTTTCTTCTTCTTTCGGTTGATGCAACCAGATGTCGGAGCCCAGGAGCCAGATGCCACCGCTGATGCCTACTACTACGTGGAGACCGACGACGACTAGGAGTAGTTAGGAGGCTCCCAGGCAGGAGGCCTTGCCTTTTCGATCGTAGATGCTTTTGTGCTAGCCTTCTTAAGGCAAACTTGTCTAACTCATGTCTGTACTCAGATATTGTTGCTTCCGCTGACTCTTGTGTTTTTGAGCTTATGTATTCGAGCCCTCGAGGCCCCTGGCTTGTAATATAAAGCTTGTATTATTTTAATTTGTGTCTAGAGTTGTGTTGTGATATCTTCCCGTGAGTTCTTGATCTTGATCGTACACATTTGCGTGTATGGTTAGTGTACGATTGAATCGAGGGCGTCACAAGTTGGTATCAGAGCCGACTGCCTGTAGGTAGCCCCCTTTCCAACTCCTTGGCCGAAGTTGAGTCTAGTCACTACAAAAACTTTTACTAACATGGTTGTGTGTCTTACGGGCCCACGTCGCCATTGGGTGGTATTAAGATCTTTTATTCCTCGTCTATACTCTGGGACTCTGATCTCTCTTCTATTCGGGTTAAATGATTCTGCTAACTCTAAATCTAGGTTCTCGTAAATACTTTCTCCCGGAGAGCCCCTTCTTTTCAGATGATGGCCTACTTCACCAAAAGATTCCGAAGATACCCTTCAGTTTTTCCCGAGACTTTTGTGCTCGTCGCTTTTGCAATACCCTACCTCTGATATATCCTTACGGATAGCTACTTACACTTGCCGTTCATGCTTTCAATCCTTGTTAATCTTTTTATTACAAGATGTCATGAAGTACTCTCCGATATTCCGAGAATCCATTGTTCCTGCTGCCTTGCAGCTCCTTTTTCTGCATGAATACATGTTTGAATAATTCCTCACACTTATCGAGGATTTGTTCATTCCTTGTTATTCATGTGTTTCACAAAATACCCCGAAATGCTATTCGACCTTCCAAGAATCCTTTGCAACCTATTACTTTGGAAAGTCTTGCGTGCCTGCATTATAGTTAATTCCATATTTCTAGTAATCTCCGTTGACATCCTCTGTCACTATCATTTCGAGTCCCTTGATCCTATATGTTGCGAATGCTCGCAATCCTCAATCAGATCCTAGCATTCGCACTTCCGGCTCAGACGTCACTCCGAACTTGAGCTTGTTCTTGGCAAATCAAACCTTGATCGATTGTCGATCTATATCGATTCAACTCAATTATCTTTTGATCAGAGCCTCTGCTTCTGATCTTCTGATTCAAAATTGTAATCCCTTTGTATTTAAGCTTTGAAGTTATCCAGATATATCTATAATCCGATGCCTTTGCATTCTTTCTTCCTCTGGTTGAGCACCTATAATCACATCAGATCCTTTGTGGACCGCCAAATCCTTTGTTGGATTATTATTCGATAGTGTCTTTCACATTCTAAATTCCCGTGAGTTTTCCCCTGACACATAATGCCTATGGTAAACATTATCCTCTCTTTTTGTGAACCATGCTCTACTTCCGAGCTGGTGTTAAGTAGTATTGAAGTTCGTGGTATATTTTCCTAAGATGCCCCAATGGGTTGAACCTATGCCTTTCTAATCTATGTGAACCCAGAAACTTCTACAGGTCATACTCTACTGTTGTTATGCCAAATAAAATTTCAACACTAAAACATCGTCGAAAGTGAGAAGTGAATGAAAGGTTTTGCATTGGAGAAGTAGGAGTCGACCTTGAACTTTGTGTTCATGCCCATGGACCTAATGTAGAACTTATCATGGAAGCTGCTCGTAAAAATAATCATTTCTTTGGTACAAGCTCATCTTGTATCCATGAATTGATCCTTTGCAATCGTGGTGCCGACCGTATTTCCTCCTTGATTCCATTTACTGGATAAGTTAAAATACTTATCCTCTGCAAATCATTTCCCCCGTACAATCTCTACTCCGAATTACCTTCTAGCATTACACCTAGTACTTGATACTGGGAAGTTTTATACCCCATACCATCATTCCTAGCCTGCTCGGCTATATTTTTATCGTGTCAACTTTTAACTGTGCTACCTGGTCCTTATGCCCAGAGCAACTTCCGACAATGAGCTAAGCTTACGTTGATCTTCCTCATCTTATCATTTC
This sequence comes from Triticum aestivum, assembly GCF_018294505.1. NCBI lineage: Eukaryota > Viridiplantae > Streptophyta > Magnoliopsida > Poales > Poaceae > Triticum > Triticum aestivum. The sequence continues at coordinate 409,478,574 of NC_057814.1, read as the reverse complement.
TCCTCGAACAACAAGCTTGACTTCGAGCTTGTGTCGAATCCGTGGTTCTCATAGCCTTTCACTTCATCCTTCATTTTCTGCTCGATGGGATCTTCATAGAGTCTCTCGACAAAATTTGTCATGATCACCGTCAACACTTTGTCTTCTTCAGAGAGTCAATTGAATTCATGGCTAGAAATACCATCCTTGCCCGTCGATGATTTGTGTTATCATCGACAACATTCTTGTTTTCCCTCCAACACAAACTTGTTCATATGAATTTTGGATTTACATCCTTTGTGACATGTCAATGGATTGCTACTGAACCCATCGGCCTCCTCCTCATCATTTCCCTATTAAATTGCATGAGATGTTCTAAAAATTCCTGATGGATCCTTTGTGTTCCCAAGGTCCGACCTTTACCCGATGACCATGTCAATGCTATCCCGAAGCATGACCGTGGTACTCCGAACATCTTTAAGAACATTGGAAGCGCAATGCTAAATTTTCTTGATCAATTATCAAACACCGTTGTATGGGTAAACCTCATAAATTCCTTGCCCCTTTGTTTAAATGGTTACATGCTTGTAGCCCTATCATGTATATCATGTTCTACCTTTCCTTGGGAAAGATATACTCTCAATACTCGGGTATAAGGACCTTTTCCTTTCCCTTGGCCTGCTTAAACTGGAAACCAGATTTTCCTTTCCATTGTTTTGTTTAACCTTCCTTGTGATCTATATGATATAAGCAGTAATAATTCCCTGCTTATGTAAATACCTCGGTGTACAACTCTGTCAGGAAGACCTTGTTACTATTCTTGATGACATTCCGGTAACCACCGATGGACGAGAACTTTGCCTATTGGTCCGCCTCGTTTTAACGAGCAGGAAAATGGTTCTCTTCATCCCTCGCCCTTGGTACCGACATTGTTGCCAACATAATTGACAGGCTATACTATAACTTTCCTGGCTATCATGACCGTGCAAGATGTCACCACTATTTCTACTTTTATCCCACATGGTGGGCTCATAACCCACAGTTCCACAGGATCGGAACCTGACTCTCCTGTATATCTTTGATTCCGAAATATTCTTGCATTTGGCTACTTATCATGTCACGAGCCACCTTCCGAGAGATGATCTATTCCCGATGCTCTGAACCCCTTTCTCTCACTCTGTTCAGGTATCATTCATTTGTTCATTCGGTTGAAACTTCCTATTGTACCTTCATACTTTGCTCTCGATGTTTTATTAATTTTCAACTCGAGAGATACCTATGCCTCATTCCCTGAATTGTTCACCAGATAATTAACCCTCTAAGGGTCTGTTCTCCCGGAGTTACTCTTTACTTCCCCACTTAAATCTCGGGACGAGATTTCTTGTAGTGGAGGAGATTTGTAACACCCCCGGTGTCATGCTACAGTAATCCCCTATTAATGGTGCCATGTCATCATGTTACTATTGATAATCTTCACTTGATCCAAATCACAATTCAAATTCAAATCCAATTTAAAGTCAAAAATTCAAAATTCTCAATCATGCAAACTAAAATGTCCAAAGCGTGGCAACTACTCCATAACTAGTTATGGTTGTGAACCAACATCTTTGCAAAGTGGTTTAATGCCCTAAAGTAATTAAAACAGTGGCTTAGACAATTATTTAAATGCATTGTAAATAAGACATAAATGCAAACTATTTTATTAAAGTGCCAAGTTATGTGTGGCAGTGGCCTATCTTCTAATACTAATTTTGGGGCTTAGATCATATTTTATAAAACCTAAAATAAAATAAAACAAATTAGAAAACAGAAAACTTTTAAAAAGAAAATACAAAGGAGCAGTAAAAGGAAAAGAAGCCCTCCCTCTTGTTTCCCTGGACCTTCACCTACCAGCCGGCCCACCCCATCCAGCCCACTCCCCGCACCGGTCCTCCTCCCCTCCCTGTTCCTCTGTTCCGGGTCACAACAGGGGCGCGTCCCCGTCAAACCACCTCACCGGCATCGTCCCGAGGGGATAAGGGCGACAGCCGCGCCCCCTCGATCCCCTCTCCCACTCAGTCCCCACTCCCCTCGCCCTCTCCTCCCTCTCGCCCTCGCGCTCCAGATCCGCCCGCGCCCGAGCGCTGACATGGCTACGCCGACGCCGTCCGCAGAGCCACGACCGCCGCCTCGCCTCTCTGACCTGTCCGCTCACTCCACCTCCGTCATCTACGCCTTCCCGTCAAGCCGCGCGGCGCCGGACGCCCTCGAACGTCGTCCCCGATGCCGTCTTCCTCCTCTGCATCACCGCCACGACCTCGTCTTCAACCTTGGGCCACCGGCGATCCCCTCCCTCCCCGGTGAGCTCTGCAGCTCCTAAGCCACCAAGGGTCTTTCGTGACCGCTCGGTGAGCTCCACACCCTCCTTCCCCTCCCTCTGGCTACCCGCGCCCTTCCCCTGGCTAGCTGCTCCTCCGTCACGATGTCGCCGTGCCTCGGTCGCCACCATGGACGGATCTTGCCGCAGTCCCAGTCTCCCTCCGCTTCCCGGCGTCGCGCTCCACCCGCGCCTCGCTAGCGCGCGTCCCATCCACCGCCCGGAGCTCCGCCCACCAGCGCCTTGCCGCGACCAGGCGCGCCCCCGCGTCGGCTCCGCTACAGCCGCTCCCGCTCATTGCCGGTAACCGCTAGTGCCACCCCATGCGACGCCGCAGCCATGCCCCGTGCGCGCTGCTGCGTCCCGGTGCTGCATGTGCGTCCGCCCCGCTCGCCGCTCGCCTCACCCGTCGTCCACTACAGCCGCTGCTACCGTCGCCGGGAGTCACACTTGCCTCCCCTGCTGCCTCGCCCGCTCAGCCCACCGCCGCGTCGCTCCACCTAGTCCAGCCGATTGTGCGCCCCGCTTGACTAGCCGCGCCAGCTCCACCCCGCCACCGCCGGCCCACGCTTGCGACTGCAGCCGCCCGCACGTCGCGCCTGCCTCCGCCGCTCCGCCGTGCACCGCTCGCTGGAGCCCCGCGCCCGCTTCCCCCGCCGCCCTATCCCGTTCGTCGACCGCGGGCCCTGGCGGCCGGCACCGGCGCCCGGCTTCCCCGTCACCCTGGCGGGCTATGCCCGCACCACTGGGGTCCGCCCCGTTAAGGCGTATGGGCCACTGCCCAGTAGGCCCCATCGGCCCCTTTTCAAAAAGATTTAGAAATATATATATATAATAATAATAATTAATTAACTTAATTAATCATGTTAATTAACCTAATTAACTTGATTAGTTAATTAAAACTGTTAATTAGTTGTTAGTCTATGACAGAACGGTCCCACGCGTCAGGGTTGACTTTAGTCAACTCTGTTGGCTGTTGACGTCATGATGACGTCTTGCTGATGCAATAACCCCTCCTTTTTTAGATTTAATGGTAATGCCAAAATATTGCTAAAACTTTAATAATTCGTAGAATAATAACTGTAACTCGGATGAAAATGTTTTCTATATGAAAGTTGCTCAGAAAAATCCAACAAATCCGAATACGCGGTCCGTTCATCTGTCACATGCCCCTAGCATGCTTGGAAACGTCCCCTCTCTTTCATCTGTCCGAAATCCACCTACCGCCGGGAAATCATCCTCGGATGTTTCCCCCCTTCTCTGCAACATGTAGTACCGCGTTAGAGCACGCCTATCACTAAGTATCATCATGTCATGCTTACTGATACCTCTGGTTGCTATGTATTTACTGTTTCTTCCCCCTCTTCTCTCCGGTAGACCTCGAGACCGATGCCGCCCCTATGATCGACTACGTCGACGACGACCCCTCCTTGCCAGAGCAACCAGGCAAGCCCCGCCTTTGATCACCCCGATATCGCTCATTCCATTCTCTCATGCTTGCATTAGATTTTGCTACTATAATTGATTGCTCCTATTCTGATGCATAGCCTACTTTTGTAACCTGCTTATTGTTACCTACCTACTTATCCTAAACTGCTTAGTATAGGTTGGTTAGTGATCCATCAGTGACCCCCACCTTGTCCTTGTTGCCCCTGCTTCATCATTGAAGACCCGATCAACGGGATCGAAGACCAGGCCAAGGCACCGCACATCACTTTCCCCTTAGCTGCTCGACACTACTGGGTTACTATCGAGTGCCGAGGGTGAGACCTCTACAGCACTTCTGATGTTAACCCTGTAGTGTAGCTATTCAGTCATGGTCATCGAGGGTGATTCCGCCTTAACCACTTCCGATACGACTCTGCCGTGCAAGCCCTCAAGTGTGAACCTCGGGGGTGGTTCCTCTTACGTTCACCTTGATGATTACATCGAGTGGAATTCACCGGGGGTGATTCCTCGGGTTTTCCCCTTGATGTTTGGACACACAGTTACTATGGTTACTATGACTTTACACTGAACCATGTTAGTAAAGACGGGTCGACCCTGAGGGGTACCCGCGTGAGCATAATTGCGAGTGATGTGGAGACGGGTTGACCTGGAGGGTGCCCGCGAGATAATTACGAGGCGTGGCCGGGCATTCTTAGCCCTTGCCGCAAGTCCTCGAGACGGGGCGATGGGGTCACATCTTTCGTGAGTCTCTGCTTGTTACCGCGCGTTCCTAATCCACTACGATTTGGATATTTGATCCGAGGGGCCTCTGGCCTGATAGCACTAACCAGCACGTGGGCATAGTATGGGCGTTCTGCGTCGTATGCATCAGCCGAAGCTTAATAGACGTCAGCGACTCAGCAGCGCACGCCGGGTTGGACTGGTAAGCTCCAGTATTTTTAAGGAGGTAGCTAGGTCTGCTCACCGGCCGCCCACGCAACATGCAGGAGTTCCCGGGGCGATGGCCCATGACCCCTGGGGGCATAGGTTTAGTCCGGCGTGCTGGCCTCTGTATTAAGCCTAGGTCGGGTTGCGGCGTATTGCTTGGCCGAGGCCGGGCATGACCCAGGAAAGTGTGTCCGGCCAGAGTTAATCGAGCGTGGTGGGTAAGTTGGTGCACCCCTGTAGGGAAGAAAACATCTATCGATAGCCTGTCCTACGGTAACGGACACTTGGAGTTGTATCCCGATCGATACAACTAGAACTGGATACTTGTGATGAGGAATGGATTGTGATGAAACTGGATAGTATGGCTCTAGGATTGCTTTCTCGCAGGGAATCAAGAAAGGATCTCCGGCCGAGGTTGATAACACTACTACTACTTTACTTTATGATACTCTTATCTCTTCTGATGCTGCGAGATGCTTGAAGATGCTGAAGATGCTAGTCTTCGATAGGACTAGGCCTTCTCTCTATTATGGCATTTCTGCAGCCCAGTCCACATATACAGCCTTCCTTTGATAATGTTGCATATGTACTTTGGATGAGTACTCACGGTTGCTTTGCTACCCCTTTTCCCCCTTTCTTCTTCTTTTCGGTTGATGCAACCAGATGTCGGAGCCCAGGAGCCAGATGCCATCGCTGATGCCTACTACTACGTGGAGACCGACGACGACCAGGAGTAGTTAGGAGGCTCCCAGGCAGGAGGCCTTGCCTTTTCGATCGTAGATGCTTTTGTGCTAGCCTTCTTAAGGCAAACTTGTCTAACTCATGTCTGTACTCAGATATTGTTGCTTCCGCTGACTCTTGTGTTTTCGAGCTTATGTATTCGAGCCCTCGAGGCCCCTGGCTTGTAATATAAAGCTCGTATTATTTTAATTTGTGTCTAGAGTTGTGTTGTGATATCTTCCCGTGAGTCCTTGATCTTGATCGTACACATTTGCGTGTATGATTAGTGTACGATTGCATCGAGGGCGTCACAAAAGATGATACCTTCATCGATTGGTCCCTGTGATCAGTTGTTGGACCTATTGTCTTATCAAAACTTTGATTTGAGTGTGGGCTATCCTCAAACCAAATCAGAACCAACGATGTTCGTATTGTTGTCTTACCCGTGGTTTTTCCTCGAGCATACTCCGTTATATCTTTTTGTTCTGACCAATGCTATCACCTGGTTCACATAGTCGTGGAATTCCATTTTATGGAAATCTTGATAAATTGTGGTTGGGCCCATCGACAACATCCTTATCTTCTCCATGATTTTGTTGGACATTAAGCTAGTGTTGGAAACTTTTGTAAGCATTATCTTCATGTTCCGTTCATGAACGATATGTTTGGATGAAAGAAGTGACTTCCTCTAATTCATGTGCATTTGATGCAAGTTGCCATCGTGAATTCGAGAAAGCTTGGTTTTGCTTCCTCTGGAATCGTCCCTAGTTAGTCACGCAAGTGCGAAGTACTCTATGGTTTGATAGGTTGTCCGCCTCCATTCCATATGTGTTTCCTAGCACACAAAGCCACTGATTGATTTGTTCAAGGTGAAGAAGCTCCTTCTTAAGAGCTAACCCAGGCGTATAGAAGGACTTCGATATCCTCAATGATGGTTCCCTACCAGAACTCGGTAGTGTTTTATTATAAGGCTACTATGTGGTCATGCTTTTCTGGGACAGCGTGTTCACATGTGTGTAGCAGAACCAGCTCATGTTTTGGAGCTTACTACGGTAGTCCATTTCTTGATAATCTCGCAACATCATCTCGTCGATTTGTGTTGCGAACTTTCCTTCCAGACATGCTGAGTCTGGAATATCCTAACACCAACCAGATCTGAATCTCAGGCAGATATGATGGTTGAACCGTTAAGTGGATGTCATGGCCAACACACTTATCCGGGAGATCTCTTATTGTAGTATCTTAAGTTAGCAATTTGGCCATTCTTCCATGAGGAGTTGGTACGACTTTGAACATAAGTTGTTCCTTATGGGTTCCTTGAGCTCCCAAAGTTACACCTTTACTTGATGTTCCAGATACCGAATGGTATTGGGTTAAGCTGGTACATCAAGGAGAACATTAGAAGCGGAGTGCTAAATGTCTCTCGGTCAAACATCCAGATTTCTTTTCCTTGGCATCGCTAAGGTGAAATCTGAGAAAGTGTTGTCTTCCTTTGCGTCTGCAATCATCCATCACTATTTATCATGGTAGTATGATGTGTTGCCAGGATCCTCGACAAGGATGTTGGTAAGACCCTGATGAATATGGAAATGTTCAAGTTCTTGAGAGAACGCTCAAACACTAGGTTATATCCTCGGTATCAATTGGAATATGCCTTCCATTTGCCGACTGTATTCTAACTCTAGTTCCCTTTCCAAACTGAGTATGCCATTCTTTTGAATTCTTTCAAATGATCAATTGTGAATTGCCTCAGGCTGGTATGAAGAGTTTCAATGATCTACGTGTCAAAAGTAATTCTTTTTGCCACTTAAGGGAATATTTCCACGAGCCACCTTCCCTAAGGTGTCCCATTATGGAATCATGGCAATTATCTCCTCGCTACTTTGAAACCATGCACCATCCTACTCCAGTGTGGGATTGTTGCCTACCAAATTGAACCACCGTCATCGGTTTCTTCCATCCCTCCCGATGTGCGTTTTGTGTCTCAACTCGAGAGATGTTTCAATGTCTCACTCCATGATTTGATCCTAAGTTGGTCGATCTTTGAGAAGATCGATTCTTCTAGAGTTTTTGTTGGGGAACGTAGTAATTTCAAAATTTTCCTACGCACACGCAGGATCATGGTGATGCATAGCAACGAGAGGGGAGAGTGTGTCCACGTACCCTCGTAGACCAAAAGCAGAAGCGTTATGACAACGTGGTTGATGTAGTCGTACGTCTTCACGATCGACCGATCCTCAGTACCGAACGTACGGCACCTCCGTGTTCTGCACACGTTCAGCTTGGAGACGTCCCGCGAACTCACGATCCACTAGAGCTTCGCCGGAGAGTTTTGTCAGCACGACGGCGTGATGATGATGTTGATGAAGCTATCGACGCAGGGCTTCGCCTAAGCACTGCTACGATATGACCGAGGTTGATTATAGTGGAGGGGGGCACCGCACATGGCTAAGAGATCAATGATCAATTGTTGAGTCTCCAAGGGGTGCCCCTCCCTGTATATAAAGGAGTGGAAGAGGGGGAGGGGGCGGCCTCCTATGGCGCGCCCCATGAGGAGTCCTACTCCCACCAGGAGTAGGACTCCCCCCTTCCAAGTAGGAGTAGGATAGGAGAAGGAAGGGAGAGAAGAAGAGAAGGAAAGGGGGGGCACCCCCCTCCTTGTCAAAATCGGACTAGAGGGGGAGGGGGGCGCGGCTGCCCTGGCCGCCCCTCCTCTTCTCCCACTAGGGCCCATTAGGCCCAATATACTCCCCGGGGTTCCGGTAACCCCCCGGTACTCCGGTTTATGTCCGAAACCTCCCGAAACACTTCCGGTGTCCGAACATAGTCATCCAATATATCGATCTTTACGTCTCGGCCATTTTGAGACTCCTCGTCATGTCCGTGATCATATCCGGGACTGCGAACTACCTTCGGTACATCAAAACACAAAAACTCATAATACCGATCGTCACCGAACTTTAAGCGTGCGGACCCTACGGGTTCGAGAACTATGTATACATGACCGAGACATGTCTCCGGTCAATAACCAATAGAGGAACCTGGATGCTCATATTGGCTCCCACATATTCTACGAAGATCTTTATCGGTCAAACCGCATAACAACATACGTTGTTCCCTTTGTCATCGGTACGTTACTTGCCCGAGATTCGATCGTCGGTATCTCAATACCTAGTTCAATCTCGTTACCGACAAGTCTCTTTACTCGTTCCGTAATACATCATCCCGCAACTAATTCATTAGTTGCATTGCTTGCAAGGCTTATTATGATGTGCATTACCGAAAGGGCGCAGAGATACCTCTCCGACAATCGGAGTGACAAATCCTAATCTCGATCTATGCCAACTCAACAAGTACCTTCGGAGACACCTGTAGAGCACCTTTATAATCACCAGTTATGTTGTGACGTTTGGTAGCACACAAAGTGTTCCTCCGGTATTCGGGAGTTGCATAATCTCATAGTCATAGGAACATGTATAAGTCATGAAGAAAGCAATAGCAACATACTAAATGATCAAGTGCTAAGCTAACGGAATGGGTCATGTCAATCACATCATTCTCTAATGATGTGATCCCGTTTATCAAATGACAACTCATGTCTATGGTTAGGAAACATAACCATCTTTGATCAACGAGCCAGTCAAGTAGAGGCATACTAGTGACACTCTGTTTGTCTATGTATTCACACATGTATTATGTTTCCGGTTAATACAATTCTAGAATGAATAATAAACATTTATAATGAAATAAGGAAATAAATAATAACTTTATTATTGCCTCTAGGGCATATTTCCTTCAGTCTCCCACTTGCACTAGAGTCAATAATCTAGATTGCATAGAATGATTCTAACACCCATGAAGCCATGGTGCTGATCATGTTTTGCTCGCGAGAGAGGCTTAGTCAACGGGTCTGCAACATTCAGATCCGTATGTATCTTGCAAATCACTATGTCTCCCACATGGACTTGATCGCGGATGGAATTGAAGCGTCTCTTGATGTGTTTGGTTCTCTTGTGAAATCTGGATTCCTTTGCCAAAGCAATTGCACCAGTATTGTCACAAAAGATTTTCATTGGACCCGATGCACTAGGTATGACACCTAGATCGGATATGAACTCCTTCATCCAGACTCCTTCATTTGCTGCTTCCGAAGCAACTATGTACTCCGCTTCACATGTAGATCCTGCCATGACGCTTTGTTTAGAACTGCTCCAACTGACAGCTCCACCGTTCAATATAAACACATATCCGGTTTGCGATTTAGAATCATCCGGATCAGTGTCAAAGCTTGCATCGACGTAACCATTTACGACGAGCTCTTTCTCACCTCCATAAACGACAAACATATCCTTAGTCCTTTTCAGGTATTTCAGGATGTTCTTGACCGCTGTCCAGTGATCCACTCTTGGACTACTTTGGTACCTCCCTGCTAAACTAATAGCAAGGCACACATCAGGTCTGGTACACAGCATTGCATACATGATAGAGCCTATGGTTGAAGCATAGGGAACACTTTTCATTTTCTCTCTATCTTCTGCAGTGGTCGGGCATTGAGTCTTACTCAACTTCACACCTTGTAACACAGGTAAGAACCCTTTCTTTGCTTGATCAATTTTGAACTTCTTCAAAACTTTGTCAAGGTATGTGCTTTGTGAAAGTCCAATTAAGCGTCTTGATCTATCTTTATAAATCTTGATGCCCAATATGTAAGCAGCTTCACTGAGGTTTTTCATTGAAAAACTCTTATTCAAGTATCCTTTTATGCTATCCAGAAATTCTATATCATTTCCAATCAACAATATGTCATCCACATATAATATTAGAAATGCTACAGAGCTCCCACTCACTTTCTTGTAAATACAGGCTTCTCCAAAAGTCTGTATAAAACCATATGCTTTGATCACACTATCAAAACGTTTATTCCAACTCCGAGAGGTTTGCACCAGTCCATAAATGGATCGCTGGAGCTTGCACACTTTGTTAGTACCCTTTGGATCAATAAAAACCTTCAGGTTGCATCATATACAACTCTTCTTCCTGGAATCCATTCAGGAATGCAGTCTTCACATCCATTTGCCAAATTTCATAATCATAAAATGCGGCAATTACTAACATGATTCGGACGGACTTAAGCATCGCTACGGGTGAGAAGGTCTCATCGTAGTCAACTCCTTGAACTTGTCGAAAACCTTTCGCAACAAGTCAAGCTTTGTAGACAGTAACGTTACCGTCTGCGTCAGTCTTCTTCTTGAAGATCCATTTATTCTCAATGGCTTGCCGATCATCGGGCAAGTCAACCAAAGTCCACACTTTGTTCTCATACATGGATCCCATCTCAGATTTCATGGCCTCAAGCCATTTTGCGGAATTTGGGCTCATCATCGCTTCCTCATAGTTCGTAGGTTCGTCATGGTCAAGTAACATGACCTCCAGAATAGGATTACCTTACCACTCTGGTGCGGATCTTACTCTGGTTGACCTACGAGGTTCGGTAGTAACTTGATCTGAAGTTTCATGATCATCATCATTAGCTTCCTCACTAATTGGTGTAGGTATCACAGGAACCGGTTTCTGTGATGAACTACTTTCCAATAAGGGAGCAGGTACAGTTACCTCATCAAGTTCTACTTTCCTCCACTCACTTCTTTCGAGAGAAACTCCTTCTCTAGAAAGGATCCATTCTTAGCAACAAATGTCTTGCCTTCGGATCTGTGATAGAAGGTGTACCCAATAGTTTTCTTTGGGTATCCTATGAAGACACATTTCTCCGATTTGGGTTCGAGCTTATCAGGTTGAAGTTTTTTCACATAAGCATCGCAACCCCAAACTTTAAGAAATGACAACTTTGGTTTCTTGCCAAACCATAGTTCATAAGGTGTCGTCTCAACGGATTTTGATGGTGCCCTATTTAACGTGAATGCAGCCGTCTCTAAAGCATAACCCCAAAACGATAGCGGTAAATCAGTAAGAGACATCATAGATCGCACCATATCTAGTAAAGTACGACTACGACGTTCGGACACACCATTACGCTGTGGTGTTCCGGGTGGCGTGAGTTGCAAAACTATTCCGCTTTGTTTCAAATGTAGACCAAACTCGTAACTCAAATATTCTCCTCCACGATTAGATCGTAGAAACTTTATTTTCTTGTTACGATGATTTTCCACTTCACTCTGAAATTCCTTGAACTTTTCAAATGTTTCAGACTTATGTTCCATTAAGTAGATATACCTATATCTGCTCAAATCATCTGTGAAGGTGAGAAAATAATGATATCTGTCGCGAGCCTCAATATTCATTGGACCACATACATCAGTATGTATGATTTCCAACAAATCTGTTGCTTGCTCCATTGTTCCGGAGAACGGCGATTTAGTCATCTTGCCCATGAGGCATGGTTCGCAAGTACCAAGTGATTCATAATCAAGTGATTCAAGAAGTCCATCAGTATGGAGTTTCTTCATGCGCTTTACACCAATATGACCCAAACGGCAGTGCCACAAATAAGTTGCACTATCATTATCAACTCTGCATCTTTTGGCTTCAACATTATGAATATGTGTATTACTACTATCGAGATTCAACACAAATAGACCACTCTTCAAGGGTGCATGACCATAAAATATATTACTCATATAAATAGAACAACCATTATTCTCAGATTTAAATGAATAACCGTCTCGCATCAAACAAGATCCAGATATAATGTTCATGCTTAACGCTGGCACCAAATAACAATTATTCAGGTCTAAAATTAATCCCGAAGGTAGATGTAGAGGTAGCGCGCCAACGGCGATCACTCGACTTTGGAACCATTTCCCATGCGCATCGTCACCTCGTCCTTAGCCAATCTTCGCTCAATCTGTAGTCCCTGTTTCGAGTTGCAAATATTATTAACAAAACCAGTATCAAATACCCAGGTGCTACTGCGAGCTCTAGTAAGGTACACATCAATAACATGTATATCACATATACCTTTGTTCACCTTGCCATCCTTCTTATCCGCCAAATACTTGGGGCAGTTCCGCTTCCAGTGACCAGTCTGTTTGCAGTAGAAGCACTCAGTCTCAAGCTTAGGTCCAGACTTGGGTTTCTTCTCTTGAGCAACAACTTGTTTGCTGTTCTTTTTGAAGTTCCCCTTCTTCTTCCCTTTACCCTTTTTCTTGAAACTGGTGGTCTTGTTGACCATCAACACTTGATGCTCCTTCTTGATTTCTACCTCCGCAGCCTTTAGCATTGCGAAGAGCTCGGGAATTGTCTTATCCATCCCTTGCATATTATAGTTCATCACAAAGCTCTTGTAGCTTGGTGGCAGTGACAGAAGAATTCTGTCAATGACACTATCATCCGGAAGATTAACTCCCAGTTGAATCAAGTGATTGTTATACCCAGACATTCTCAGTATATGTTCACTGACAGAACTATTCTCCTCCATCTTACAGCTGTAGAACTTATTGGAGACTTCATATCTCTCAATCTGGGCATTTGCTTGAAATATTAACTTCAACTCCTGGAATATCTCATATGCTCCATGACGTTCAAAACGTCGTTGAAGTCCCGGTTCTAGGCCGTAAAGCATGGCACACTGAACTATCGAGTAGTCATCAGCTTTGCTTTGCCAGACGTTCATAACATCCGGTTCAGCTCCTATAGGAGGTTTGGCACCTAGCGGTGCTTCCAGGACGTAATTCTTCTGTGCAGCAATGAGGATAATCCTCAAGTTATGGACCCAGTCCGTATAATTGCTACCATCATCTTTCAACTTTTCTTTCTCAAGGAAAACATTAAAATTCAACGGAACAACAGCACGGGCCATCTATCTACAACAACATAGACAAGCAAAATACTATCAGGTACTAAATTCATGATAAATTTAAGTTCAATTAATCATATTACTTAAGAACTCCCACTTAGATAGACATCCCTCTAATCATCTAAGTGATCACGTGATCCAAATCAACTAAACCATAACCGATCATCACGTGAAATGGAGTACTTTTCAATGGTGAACATCACTATGTTGATCATATCTACTATATGATTCACGCTCGACCTTTCGGTCTCAGTGTTCCGAGGCCATATCTGCATATGCTAGGCTCGTCAAGTTTAACCCGAGTATTCTGCGTGTGCAAAACTGGCTTGCACCCGTTGTACAAGAACGTTGAGCTTATCATACCCGATCATCACTTGGTGTCTCGGCACGACGAACTTTGGTAATGGTGCATACTCAGGGAGAACACTTGTACCTTGAAATTTTTAGTGAGAGATCATCTTATAATGCTACCGTCAACCAAAGCAGAATAAGATGCATAAAGGATAAATATCACATGCAATCAATATTAGTGATATGATATGGCCATCATCATCTTGTGCCTTTGATCTCCATCTCCAAAGCACCGTCATGATCACCATCGTCACCGGCGTGACACCTTGATCTCCATCGTAGCATCGTTGTCGTCTCGCCAACTATTGCTTCTACGACTATCGCTATCACTTAGTGATAAAGTAAAGCAATTACAGGGCGATTGCATTGCATACAATAAAGCGACAACCATATGGCTCCTGCCAGTTGCCGATAACTCTGTTACAAAAAATGATCATCTCATACAATAAAATTTAGCATCATGTCTTGACCATATCACATCACAACATGCCCTGCAAAAACAAGTTAGACGTCCTCTACTTTGTTGTTTCAAGTTCTACGTGGCTGCTACGGGCTGAGCAAGAACCGTTCTTACCTACTCATCAAAACCACAACGATAGTTTGTCAAGTTAGTGTTGTTTTAACCTTCACAAGGACCGGGCGTAGCCACACTCGATTCAACTAAAGTTGGAGAAACTGACACCCGCCAGTCACCTGTGTGCAAAGCACGACGGTGAAACCAGTCTCGCATAAGCGTACGCGTAATGTCGGTCCGGGCCGCTTCATCCAACAATACCGCCGAATCAAAGTGTGACATGCTAGTAAGCAGTATGACTTGTATCGCCCACAACTCGCTTGTGTTCTACTCGTGCATATAACATCTACGCATAAACCTGGCTCGGATGCCACTGTTGGGTAACGTAGTAATTTCAAAATTTTCCTACGCACGCGCAAGATCATGGTGATGCATAGCAATGAGAGGGGAGAGTGTGTCCATGTACCCTCGTAGACCGAAAAGGGAAGTGTTATGACAACGCGGTTGATGTAGTCGTACGTCTTCACGATCGACCGATCCTCAGTACCGAACGTACGGCACCTCCGTGTTCTGCACACGTTCAGCTCGGAGACGTCCCGCGAACTCACGATCCAGTAGAGCTTCGCTGGAGAGTTTTGTCAGCACGACGGCGTGATGACGATGTTGATGAAGCTACCGATGGAGGGCTTCGCCTAAGCACTGCTATGATATGACCGAGGTGGATTATAGTGGAGGGGGGCACCGCACACGGCTAAGAGATCAATGATCAATTGTTGTGTCTCCAAGGGGTGCCCCCCTCCCCGTATATAAAGGAGTGGAGGAGGGGGAGGGGGCAGGCCTCCTATGGCGCGCCCCATGAGGAGTCCTACTCCCACCAGGAGTAGGACTCTCCCCTTCCAAGTAGGAGTAGGAGAGGAGAAGGAAGGGAGAGAAGGAAAGGGGGGCGCCGCCCCCCTCCTTGTCAAATTCGGACTAGAGGGGGAGGGGGCGCGCGGCTGCCCTGGCGGCCCCTCCTCTTCTCCCACTAGGGCCCATTAGGCCCAATATACTCCTCGGGGGGTTCCGGTAACCCCCCGGTACTCCGGTATATGTCTGAAACCTCCCGAAACACTTCCGGTGTCCGAACATAGTCGTCCAATATATCGATCTTTACGTCTCGACCATTTCGAGACTCCTCATCATGTCCGTGATCATATCCGGGACTCCGAACTACCTTCGGTACATCAAAATACAAAAACTCATAATACAAATCGTCACCGAACTTTAAGCGTGTGGACCCTGCGGGTTCGAGAACTATGTATACATGACCGAGACATGTCTCCAGTCAATAACCAATAGCGGAACCTGGATGCTCATATTGGCTCCCACATATTCTACGAAGATCTTTATCAGTCAAACCGCATAACAACATACGTTGTTCCCTTTGTCATCGGTACGTTACTTGCCCGAGATTCGATTGTCGGTATCTCAATACCTAGTTCAATCTCGTTACCGGCAAGTCTCTTTACTCGTTCCGTAATACATCATCCCGCAACTAACTCATTAGTTGCATTGCTTGCAAGGCTTATTATGATGTGCATTACCGAAAGGGCGCAGAGATACCTCTCCGACAATCGGAGTGACAAATCCTAATCTCGATCTATGCCAACTCAACAAGTACCTTCGGAGACACCTGTAGAGCACCTTTATAATCACCCAGTTACATTGTGACGTTTGGTAGCACACAAAGTGTTCCTCCGGTATTCAGGAGTTGCATAATCTCATAGTCATAGGAACATGTATAAGTCATGAAGAAAGCAATAGCAACATACTAAACGATCAAGTGCTAAGCTAACGAAATGGGTCATGTCAATCACATCATTCTCTAATGATGTGAACCCGTTTATCAAATGACAACTCATGTCTATGGTTAGGAAACATAACCATCTTTGATCAACGAGCTAGTCAAGTAGAGGCATACTAGTGACACTCTGTTTGTCTATGTATTCACACATGTATTATGTTTCCAGTTAATACAATTCTAGCATGAATAATAAACATTTTTCATGAAATAAGGAAATAAATAATAACTTTATTATTGCCTCTAGGGCATATTTCCTTCAGTTTTCCCTTTCTTCTCGTTGTCATGTTGGATGGAGTTCTTAGAGCAAGACGTCGAGACAAAGTTGACGGTCGAATCAACGTTTTTATGAAGTGCATCCCGGATCGTGAAGATTGTGCTAGCTTTGTGTCCCCTTTGTCTTCTTACCTCACGTCTTGAATCTCGGGACGAGATTCTTGTTTAGTAGGGGTGAGTTGTCACAGCCCTAGATCAGCATTTGTTTGTCTTTGCTTGATCATCATGTCATCATGTTTAAATTCAAGAAATTTGAATTGGGGATGTTCCAAACCGTAGCACCAAATGGAATTCAAATAGGTTCAACCTAAAAATATTTTCAATGAACCTGAAATGCCCTTCATAAATGTTCATCATTTTTGTTTTGGTCCAGAACCTCTGCCAAAAATGGTGCACACTTTTCTAGGACACTTTGGGTTATTGAATTTAATTATACAGTATTTGTTCTTGGACATTTAAATGCTATAAATAATTTTAAATTTCCAAATAATCATGAAAAGAAATTAGGGCTCTTGGAAATATTCCAAACAATGCCCACAAACAATTTTATGATTTTTGAAAGTGCCCTAGTATTTTTAATAAAGCCCCAACAGTTGCAGAATTTAGAAAACAGAAAACAAATGAGAGAGAGAGAGAAGTGTTTAGCTGTAGCCCACCTGGCACAGCCACCTGGCCCAGCACAGGAGGCCCAGCCCACAAGGGCATCCTTGTCTTCTACCCCTGCCAGAAGGCAGAGGCGAACCATAGCACGATGTCGGCCGTGCTAGCTCCTGCTTCGCGCTGGCGAGCTCCCGTTCATCCCAACAGCGCCTGGAGAACGCGCTGGCCCCTCTCACTTTCCCCTCCTCTCTCTAGACCTCCCTTCCCTTCCTGCTCTCTCTCCCACGTGACCACCGAAAGCAGCCGGAGCCCGCCGTTCGCTGCCACCGCATCCCCCAACCTCCCCTCGCCCCTCTGCCTTGTCCAACAGGTCATCCTCGATGCCGTGGAGCACCAAGAGGAAGCACGCGCCCGCGGGACGCTTGATACGTCACCATCGTCATCATCTGCCATCTTCGGCCGCCAGATGCCGCCGTTGATTTCGTTGCCGTGAGGGCCTCCCCTGCCTCGTCGTCGCCTCTGCCAGCCCCGCCGCAAGCTCCTCTGTCTACCCCCTACCCCCTCACTCTAGCACGTCCCTTGCTAGCGCTGCTGCCACGTCCGAGCGCTCTCCACCGCCGCCGCGGAGCCGTCGTCGCTGCAGCCTCCGCCTGACCGAACCGCGCACTCAGGCGAGCTCCTGGAACTCCTAGGAGGTCGACGAGACCCTCAGCTAGCTCTGTAGAGCACTGCAACCCCGCGCTCGCACTAGCCGAACCATGGTCACCGCGGTGGTCGTCGTCGGCGTCGTTCCGGCCATCTTGAGCTCAGCCACCACCACCAGCCGATGCGTCTCACTCCCAGGAGCGCTTAGGAGCAAACCACACGGCGAATGGCGCCCTGAGCAGCGTTTCTATAGCTCGCCGCCGCGTCTAGCCTCGCCGACGGCTTAACTCCAGCTAAACCTGGATTAGCACTAATGACCCCACTAGTCACTTACATATGGGCCCCACGCCCTTAACTAACCATAGTTTAACTCCTGTTTAGTTTTATTTAATCACAGTGGCCCCACGTGTCAGCGTTGACCTCGCTGACGTGTCCCTTGACCAACCCCTCCTATCTATGACCTAGGCAGCACTGGGTCACTGACCAGTGGGCCCCACTGGTCAGGTTTGACCTGGACCGGCTCCTGTTGACTTGCTGATGTCACGCGGATGTCATGCTGACGCAGTAACTATTTCTGGAATTTAAATAAATCTAAATGATTTATTTATTTTCAAAAATTATCCTAAACTTCAAAAAAATCATAGAAACTAAATCGTAACTCCAAATGAAATAATTTATATATGAAAAATGATCAGAAAAAATAAATCCAACCAGTGGTACTATTTTCATGCATGTTAAAGCAAGTTAAACCTACTGATGAGGTCAAATGAATTAAATGGCATTTGAATATCAACATATGGAGTATGAATTTGAATCTTGTATTCAAACCAACTCCATTTAAATTGTTGCTAGCTACATTAGCTCAAGTCACAACATATTTCCATGTCACATTCATGCATCATATTGTTGCATTGCATTGATTGCGTTTCCTCTTGTTTGCCGGTATTTGTTCCCCCTCGGTAGACGTGTTCCGACGATGAGTTCAATGACACCGATGAAGAGCTATATCATCTTCAGAAGTGCCAGGCAAGCAAAAACCCCTTGTTCATTCCGATACAATCCCACTCTCTCGCTTTTGCTCTCTTTTACTACATTAGGACAACAATGCTTCAACTGTTACCTGCTGCGGTAGTTGAACCCCTTTCCTCTGCATGACGTCTCATTGCCACAGTAAATAGATGAAACCCACTAGCATGGGTAGGAGTTGTTTGAGCCCTGATGTGCCTACTCATTCATGCTTGTTGTCATGCCTCCTACTGCTTAGAGTTGAGTCAGGTCTGATTCATCGGGGATGAATGGGAATGTGGTGAACAGTCCTACTGTTGAGAGCCAAGTATGTGAACACGATTTGGTAAAGGTAGCGGTGAGAGGCCATGTAGGAGGACATGGTGGGTTGTATCATTGAAACCGTCCTCAGGAACTGAGTTCTGTGTTTGTGATCCATGAATAGCTACTACCACGCATTGGAATGCTTAAGTGCCCCTCTCGACTTATTAATCGCCTTGATCTCTGTCCAGGAGTTGCAACTAGTTTTTGGTGTTTGTAGGATATGTGTTGGGGGCCGTGCGTAGCGCTGACCCTAGGGGTGGGCTATGATGCGGTAGAGACACGAGGCATGGTGTACTGGGATGCCCGTTTGGTGCCTCGGGAACCCTGCTCTCATCGTTTGGGGTCGTGAGTGAAACCCCGGCCGGATCTCCTTGCGGATGGAACCCGAATAGGCGATAAACCTGGACTAGAGACTTGTGTGGTTAGTCAGGTCGTGGCCGACACCCACGCTGGGCTTGTGCTTGAAGGTTGCCGAGTACATGTCGTGTAAACGGCGATAAGTGGTGAGAGCGTGTGTGAAGAAGTACACCCCTGCAGGGTTAACATGATCTATTCGAATAGCCGCGTCTGTGGTAAAGGACTTCTAGGTTGCCTATACAGTTCATAGACAAGTGAAAGTGGATACTCTAAAATGCGCAAGATAAGCGTGAGTGCTATGGATGGCCTTCTCGTAGGGAGATGGGAGCGGATCCATAGTGGTGTATTGATATGGTGAATATGTGGACTCGTGTGCGCTACCTCAAAAGAGTTACCAGCAGTCGTAGTACATGATAGCCACTGAGTCAAAGCTGTCTTGCTGCAGTTAAAATCCACCACCCCTTTGTTGATACTGGTGCATATGTAGCTAGTTCTGATGTAAGTCTTGCTGGGTACATTTGTACTCACGTTTGCTTAATTTATGTTTTTGCAGAGAGACTTCAGTCTCACTAGTAGTTCCACGGGGACTTCGACGTTTAGCTTGTTACCTCAGCTATGACCTTGTGCCCTCGGCAAGGTCTTGTAGATAGTCTGGCTTCTCAGCCTTTTTCATTTGTAGTTGTTTGTACTCTGACAAGTTAAGTTTCCGCATGTGCTTATTGCTTGTATGACTTGAATGCTGGGTCCTCAGACCCATGTTTGTAATATCTGGCTCCTCGGAGCCTAATGAATAAATACTTTGAGTCATAGAGTTTTGTTGTGATGCCATGTTGTACTTGCACATATTGAGCATATTGTGTGTATGTTAATGAAATGCTCGGTATGTGTGGGATCCGACAACCTAGTTGTTTATTCTTGGTAGCCTCTCTTACCAGGAAATGTCTCCTAGTGCTTCCACTGAGCCATGGTAGCTTGCTACTGCTCCGGAACACTTAGGCTGGCCGGCATGTGTCCTTCTTTGTTCCTATGTCTATCCCTTCGGGGAATGTCACGCGTTGTTCCTTTAAGTCCTTGTAGCTTGCTACGACTTGGATTCATACGTTGATGACCGACATGTTCGTTGCTGGGTCATGTATGCCTGTCCCTGTAAGTTAGTGCCACTTTGGATTCACGACTAGTCATGTCGGCCCGCGTTATCTGTCATATGGATGCTAGCGACACTATCATATACATGAGCCAAAAGGCGCAAACGGTCCCGGGCCAGGTAAGGTGGCACCCGTGGGAATACCGTGCGTGAGGCCGCAAAGTGATATGATGTGTTACATGCTAGATCGGTGTGACTTAGGATTGGGGTCCTGACAGGTGATTACTCACTGGTATAGCGACGTGCTATACAAACGGTTTTTAACCCCTTTTCGCGACGGCATTTGGAACTGTCGCCAAGTGAGTGTGGGCGATAGGGGGGTCCTTCCCACACGACCCAGAAACCGTCGGGGATAGGCCCTCCTAGGGCAGCAAATGAGCTCGTGTGCGATCGGGCGAGGCATTGAAACCCAATCATTTCAGTAGGTATGTACCTCCCACACGATGAATCCCAGAAAATCATTTCTGTAGGTATGTACATCCCGCACGGTGAATCCTAGAAAAACTTTCCGTAGGTATGTATATCACACACAGTTCTTTGTGTGGAAACGGTGCAAGGTGGCCTAACACAAATAGTTCACTGTCGGAAGCCGTGTGTGATTGTTAGTTGATCGAACACGCCTACTTTCTAGAAACTGTGCGGGTTGTTTGAATTCATCGCCCACGGTGTTGTCTGAGTAATCGTCTGCAATAGAAAACCCCAATAAGCAGGGTAATTAGCCTATTATTGATAATCCATGTACTAATCAAACTGATATTTCTTATAAAACACGCCAGATATTTCATATCTGTATAAAAGCAACCAGGATTTCATAATCGAATTACATCAGATAGCTTCGGCACTCAGTTACGCCATTACACAACAGCACCATGTTTCACATGCAACATCAAAAACCTTTGGAAAGTAGCATCATAATTGGTAAATAGACAGATGAATCTCATCTAGGAAACTGCAGAAGCGGAGAGAAAATATTGAGCCTTCAGTGATGTTGAATGTCCTTGCAACTTTAGGCCAGTGGCTATGGATAATTGCCCGCCCAACCTTTGTCCTCTTCAGCAAGACTTCAATATTGTACCGTGGGTGTCGAATGAATACCTTCCTCGCCTCTTGACCATGCAGGTGGTTTGAGAGGTAATCATCGGTGAACTGCTTTGAAAAGTACTGAAAACAAAGCTATGCACAAATCGCTGTTCTAAATTTTGAAATGGCGCAAGGGGTAAAAACAAGGTAAAAGAGTTGGTACCATCCTATAGTTGACTGATGTCTTCTTCATTGTGCAAACAAAGATCTTGTTGTTATTGGTCGCAAGTTTCTTCATCCTAACAATCTTTTTGAGTTTCTTAACTCCCTTATGTAGGGTATGAAACCACCTCAAAGCTATTCTTTCTGATCAATCTATCCTAGAATTCGTACTAAAATAACACGAAGCTATTCTTTCCGACCGATCTAACCAAGAGTTCGTACTAAAATAACACCTAAGCAAATTCAGATTCATAATATTCAATCCAACACAAAGAACTTCAAAGAGTGCCCCAAGATTTCTACCGGAGAAACAAAGACAAGAACGTGCATCAACCCCTATGCATAGATTACCCCAATGTCACTGTTACCTCTTGAGCACTGCGTTGGTTTTCCCTTGAAGAGGAAAGGGTGATGCAGTAAAGTAGCGTAAGTATTTCCCTCAGTTTTTGAGAACCAAGGTATCAACCCAGTAGGATATCACGCACGAGTCCCTCACACCTACACAAACAAATAAGAACCTCGCAACCAACGTGATAAAGGGGTTGTCAATCCCTCAACGGTCACTTACGAGAGTGAGATCTGATAGATATGATAAGATAATATTTTTGGTATTTTTATGATAAAGATGCAAAGTAAAATAAAAGGCAATAAAAATAACTAAGTGTTGGAAGATTAATATGATGGAAAATAGACCCGGGGGCCATAGGTTTCACTAGTGGCTTCTCTCAAGAGCATAAGTATTACGGTGGGTGAACAAATTACTATTGAGCAATTGATAGAATTGAGCATAGTTATGAGAATATCTAGGTATGATCATGTATATAGGCATCACGTCCGCGACAAGTAGACCGAAACGATTCTGCATCTACTACTATTACTCCACACATCGACCGCTATCCAGCATGCATCTAGAGTATTAAGTTCATAAGAACAGAGTAATGCTTTAAGTAAGATGACATGATGTAGAAGGATAAACTCATGCAATATGATATAAACCCCATCTTTTTATCCTCGATGGCAACAATACAATACGTGCCTTGCTGCCCCTGCTGTCACTGGGAAAGGACACCGCAAGATTGAACCCAAAGCTAAGCACTTCTCCCATTGCAAGAAAGATCAATCTAGTAGGCCAAACCAAACTGATAATTCGAAGAGACTTGCAAAGATAACCAATCATACATAAAAGAATTCAGAGGACATTCAAATATTGTTCATAGATAAACTTGATCATAAACCCACAATTCATCGGTCTCAACAAACACACCGCAAAAGAAGATTACATCGAATAGATCTCCACAAGAATCGTGGAGAACTTTGTATTGAGATCCAAAGAGAGAGAAGAAGCCATCTAGATAATAACTATGGACCCGAAGGTCTGAGGTAAACTACTCACACATCATCGGAGAGGCTATGGTGTTGATGTAGAAGCCCTCCGTGATCAATGCCCCCTCCGGCGGAGCGCCAGAAAAGGCCCCAAGATGGGATCTCACGGGTACAGAAGGTTGCGGTGGTGGAATTAGGTTTTTGGCTCCGTATCTGATAGTTTGGGGGTACGTAGGTATATATAGGAGGAAGAAGTACGTCGGTGGAGCAACATGGGCCCCACGAGGGTGGAGGGCGCGCCCAGGGGGGTAGGCGCGCCCCCCTGCCTCGTGCTCTCCTGGTTGATTTCTTGATGTAGACTCCAAGTCCTCTGGATCACGTTCGTTCCGAAAATCACGTTCCCGAAGGTTTCATTCCTTTTGGACTCCGTTTGATATTCTTTTTCCGCGAGACACTAAAATAGGCAAAAAAACAGCAAGTCGGGCTGGGCCTCCGGTTAATAGGTTAGTCCCAAAAATAATATAAAAGTGTATAATAAAGCCAGTTAATCATCCAAAACAGAATATAATATAGCATGGAACAATCAAAAATTATAGATACGTTGGAGACGTATCAAGCATCCCCAAGCTTAATTCATGCTCGTCCTCGAGTAGGTAAATGAAAAAAACAAATTTTTTGATGTGGAATGCTACTTAGCATAATTTTCAATGTAATTCTCTTATTTATGGTATGAATATTCAGATCCGAATGATTCAAGACAAAATTTTAATATTGACATAAAAATAATAATACTTCAAGCATACTAACTAAGCAATTATGTCTTCTCAAAATAACATGGCCAAAGAAAGTTATCCCTACAAAATCATATAGTCTGGCTATGCTCTACCTTCACCACACAAAGTATTTAAATCATGCACAACCCCGATGACAAGCCAAGCAATTGTTTCATACTTGGTGTTCTCAAACTTTTTCAATCTTCACGCAATACATGAGCGTGAGCCATGGATATAGCACTATATGTGGAATAGAATGGTGGTTGTGGAGAAGACAAAAAAGGAGAAGATAGTCTCACATCAACTAGGTGTATCAACGGGCTATGGAGATGCCCATCAATAGATATCAATGTGAGTGAGTAGGGATTGTCATCCAACGGATGCACTAGAGCTATAAATATATGAAAGCTCAACAAAAGATACTAAGTGGGTGTGCATCCAACTCGCTTGCTCACGAAGACCTAGGGCATTTTGAGGAAGCCCATCATTGGAATATACAAGCCAAGTTCTATAATGAAAAATTCCCACTAGTATATGAAAGTGATATCATAGGAGACTCTCTATCATGAAGATCATGTGGCTACTTTGAAGCACAAGTGTGGTAAAAGGATAGTAACATTGTCCCTTCTCTCTTTTTCTCTCATTTTTTTTATTTGGGCCTTTTCTCCATTTTTATGGCCTCTTTTTTTTCTTTTTTTTCTTTTTCATCCGGAGTCTCATCCCGACCTGTGGGGGAATCATAGTCTCCATCATCCTTTCCTCACTTGGGACAATGCTCTAATAATGATGATCATCACACTTTTATTTTCTTACAACTCAAGAATTACAACTCAATACTTAGAACAACAATATGACTCTATGTGATGCCTCCGGTGGAGTACCGGGATATGCAATGAATCAAGAGTGACATGTATGAAAGAATTGTGAACGGTGGCTTTGCCACAAATACGATGTCAACTACATGATCATGCAAAGCAATATGACAATGATGAAGCGTGTCATAGTAAACGGAACGGTGGTAAGTTGCATGGCAATATATCTCGGAATGGCTATGGAAATGCCATAATAGGTAGGTATGGTGGCTGTTTTGAGGAAGGTATATGGTCGGTGTATGATACCGGCGAAAAGTGCGCGGTATTAGAGAGGCTAGCAATGGTGGAAGGAAGAGAGTGCGTATAATCCATGGACTCAACATTAGTCATAAAGAACTTATATACTTATTACAAAAATCTACAAGTTATCAAAGAAAAGTATTACGCGCATGCTCCTAGGGGGATAGATTGGTAGGAAAAGACCATCGCTCGTCCCCGACCGCCACTCATAAGGAAGACAATCAATAAATAAATCATGCTCCGACTTCATCACATAACGGTTCACCATACGTACATGATACAGGAATCACAAACTTTAACACAAGTATTCCTCAAATTCACAACTACTCAACTAGCATGACTCTAATTTCACCATCTTCATATCTCAAAACAATTATCAAGCATCAAACTTCTCATAGTATTCAACACACTCAAAAGATAAAAAAAAATTCTAGTCCTGGATGCCAATTACTTTAGGACTAATTTTTCAATTTAAGAAAATTACCATGCTGTTTTGTAGGACTCTCAAAATAATATAAGTGAAGCATGAGAGAACAATAGTTTCTATAAAACAAATCCACCACCCTGCTCTAAAAGATATAAGTGAAGCACTAAAGCAAAAACTATATAGCTCAAAAAGTATAAGTGAAGCACATAGAGTATTCTAATAAATTCCGAATCATGTGTGTCTCTATCAAAAGTTGTGTACAGAAAGGATGATTGTGGTAAACTAAAAATCAAAGACTCAAATCATACAAGACGCTCCAAGCAACACACATATCATGTGGTGAATAAAAATATAGCTCCAAGTAAAGTTACCGATGGAAGTAGACGAAAGAGGGGATGCCTTCCGGGCATCCCCAAGCTTTGGCTTTTTGGTGGCCTTAGATTATCTTGGGGTTCCATGGGCATCCCCAAGCTTAGTCTCTTGCCACTCCATGTTCCATAATCCATCAAATCTTTTACCCAAAACTTGAAAACTTCACACACAAAACTTAGCAGAAAATCTCGTGAGCTCCGTTAGCGAAAGAAAACAAAACACCACTTCAAGGTACTGTAATGAACTCATTCTTTATTTATATTGGTGTTAAACCTACTGTATTCCAACTTCTATATGGTTTATAAACTATTTTATTAGCCATAGATTCATTAAAATAAGCAAACAACACACGAAAAACAGAATCTGTCAAAAACAGAACAGTCTGTAGTAATCAGTAGCTAACGCAAACTTCTGGAACTCAAAAAAATCTAACAAAATAGGAAGACCTAGACAATTTGTTTATTGACCAGAAGAAATTGGAATCAATATTTTATCACGTTCTGGTGATTTTTAACAATTGTTTTCGTGAATAGAAAGTTTCTGGAATTTTCAGCAAGATCAAATAACTATCATCCAAGAAGATCCTATAGGTTTAACTTGGCACAAACACTAATTAAAACATAAAAACAAGTCTAACCAGAGGCTAGATCAAAAAAATCCTAAACAGAAGCAAAAAAACAAAAAACTAAAATAAAATTGGGTTGCCTCCCTACAAGCGCTTTTCTTTAAAGCCTTTTAGCTAGGCATTGATAATTTTAATGATGCTCACATAAAAGACAAGAATTGAAGCACAAAGAGAGCATCATAAAACACGTGACAAACAAATCTAAGTCTAACATACTTCCTATGCATAGGCATCTTATAGGCAAACAAATTATCAAGGCAAGCAAAAACTAGCATATGCAAGGAAGCGGAAAGAAACAATACCAATCTTAACATAACGAGAGGTAATTTAGCAACATGAAAATCTCTACAACCACATTTCCCTCTCTCATAATAATTACATGTGGGATCATAATCAAATTCAACAACATTGCTATCACACAAAATATTCTCTTTATGAACCACATGCATGCAAAGTTGACATTCTTCCAAAATAGTGGGATTAACATTAACTAAAGTCATGACCTCTCCAAACCCACTTTTATCAAAAACTTCATAAGATTGAACATTATCCAAATACGTGGGATCTAAAGTTGACACTCTTCCAAACCCACTTTCAATATTATTGCAAACACTATTATCAATCTCATACTCATCATGGGCCTTAAATAAATTTTCAAGATCATAAGAAGAATCACCCCAATCATGATCATTGCAACAAGTAGTAGACATAGCAAAACTAGCATCCCCAAGCTTAGGGTTTTGCATATTATTAGCACAATTGACATCAAGAGAATTTATAGTAAAATCATTGCAATCATGCTTTTTATTCAAGGATCTATCGTGAATCACTTCATAGAGCACTTCATCACAATTTTCAGATTCATGAATTTCAAGCAAAACCTCATAAAGATAATCTAGTGCACCCAAATCACTAGGAATTGGTTCAACATAATTGGATCTCTTAAAAAGATTGGCAAGCGGATGAGGATCCATAGAATTTTAGCAAGCGAACATGCAAGCAAAAATAAGGTACATGGTAACACAAGATTGAACGGAAAGAGGGCGAATAAAACGGCAAGGGTGAAGTGGGGGAGAGGAAAACGAGAGGCAAATGGCAAATAATGTAATGCGAGGGATAAGAGTTTGTGATGGGTACTTGGTATTGCCTTGACTTGGCGCGAATCTCCCCGGCAACAGCGCCAGAAATCCTTCTTGCCACCTCTTGAGCACTGCGTTGGTTTTCCCTTGAAGAGGAAAGGGTGATGCAGTAAAGTAGCGTAAGTATTTCCCTCAGTTTTTGAGAACCAAGGTATCAATCCAGTAGGAGATCACGCACGAGTCCCTCACACCTACACAAACAAATAAGAACCTCGCAACCAACGCGATAAAGGGGTTGTCAATCCCTCAACGGTCACTTACGAGAGTGAGATCTGATAGATATGATAAGATAATATTTTTGGTATTTTTATGATAAAGATGCAAAGTAAAATAAAAGGCAATAAAAATAACTAAGTGTTGGAAGATTAATATGATTGAAAATAGACCCCGGGGCCATAGGTTTCACTAGTGGCTTCTCTCAAGAGCATAAGTATTACGATGGGTGAACAAATTACTGTTGAGCAATTGATAGAATTGAGCATAGTTATGAGAATATCTAGGTATGATCATGTATATAGGCATCACGTCCGCGACAAGTAGACCGAAACGATTCTGCATCTACTACTATTACTCCACACATCGACCGCTATCCAGCATGCATCTAGAGTATTAAGTTCATAAGAACAGAGTAATGCTTTAAGTAAGATGACATGATGTAGAAGGATAAACTCATGCAATATGATATAAACCCCATCTTTTTATCCTCGATGGCAACAATACAATACGTGCCTTGCTGCCCCTGCTGTCACTGGGAAAGGACACCGCAAGATTGAACCCAAAGCTAAGCACTTCTCCCATTGCAAGAAAGATCAATCTAGTAGGCCAAACCAAACTGATAATTCGAAGAGACTTGCAAAGATAACGAATCATACATAAAAGAATTCAGAGGAGATTCAAATATTTTTCATAGATAAACTTGATCATAAACCCACAATTCATCGGTCTCAACAAACACACCGCAAAAGAAGATTACATCGAATAGATCTCCACAAGAATCATGGAGAACTTTGTATTGAGATCCAAAGAGAGAGAAGAAGCCCTCTAGCTAATAACTATGGACCCGAAGGTCTGAGGTAAACTACTCACACATCATCGGAGAGGCTATGGTGTTGATGTAGAAGCCCTCCGTGATCAATGCCCCCTCCGGCGGAGCGCCGGAAAAGGCCCCAAGATGGGATCTCACGGGTACAGAAGGTTGCGGCGGTGGAATTAGGTTTTTGGCTCCGTATCTGATAGTTTGGGGGTACGTAGGTATATATAGGAGGAAGAAGTACGTCGGTGGAGCAACATGGGCCCCACGAGGGTGGAGGGCGCGCCCAGGGGGTAGGCGCGCCCCCTGCCTCGTGCTCTCCTGGTGGATTTCTTGATGTAGACTCCAAGTCCTCTGGATCACGTTCGTTCCAAAAATCACGTTCCCGAAGGTTTCATTCCTTTTGGACTCCGTTTGATATTCTTTTTCCGCGAGACACTGAAATAGGCAAAAAACAGCAATTCGGGCTGGGCCTCCGGTTAATAGGTTAGTCCCAAAAATAATATAAAAGTGTATAATAAAGCCCGTTAATCATCCAAAATAGAATATAATATAGCATGGAACAATCAAAAATTATAGATACGTTGGAGACGTATCAGTCACCTCGGGAATCCGCGAGTTGAGTGCCAAAACATATATCAAGTGAATCAATACGATACCCCATTGTCACCACGAGTATTCAACTGCAGTAGATATATCAAGTGTTCTCAAATCCATAAAAGTATTCAATCCGATAGCAACAAAATCTCAAAGGAAAAAAACTCAATTCATCACAACAAGATAGAGAGGGGAAAACACCATATGATCCGACTATATTAATAAAGCCCGCGATACATCAAGATCGTGACATCTCAAGAACATGAGAGAGAGAGAGATTAAACACATAGCTACTGGTACAAACCCTCGGCCCCGAGGGTGGACTACTTCCTCCTCATCGTGGTGGCCGCTGGGATGATGAAGATGGCCACCAGAGATGATTCCCCCCTCCGGCAGAGTGCCGGAACGGGGTCTAGATTGTTTTGAAGTGGCTACAGAGCCTTTCGGCGGCGGAACTTCCGATCTAGGGTTATTTCTGATGGTTTCTCTATTTATAGGATTTTTTGGCGTCGGTTTCACGCGAAGATGGGCCTCGAGGTGAGCACAACCCACTGGGGCACGGACCGGGGCCCAGGCGCGCCCCGGTGTCTTGTGCCCTACTCCTTCACCTTCTGCTCCTTCCACGAAGCTTCGGGGGTCTCTTTTGTTCCAAAAAAAATCATCAAAAAGTTTCAGATCATTTGGAGAACTTTCATTTCTGCACAAAATACAACACGACGGTAGTTTTGCTGAAAACAGCATCAGTCCGGGTTAGTTCCATGCAAATCATACCAAAACCATATAAAATGTTTGTAAACATGGCATGAATACTTCATAAATTATAGATACGTTGGAGATGTATCATGCCCTGGATGTCCACACTTGCGGCATAAACCATCATTATGAGGAGGAGCCATGACATTAGGCTGTCCGCCCTGAATTGTTAGCTGTCTGTGCGGCGGAGGAGACGAGGTGCAACATATGACGGTCTTGGTGTTGGAGCAGGTCTCTGATGAACATTATGCGGGATCCACACTCGACATTTTTGAGCAGGCTGGCTCGAGGATGGGACAACATCTCTAGTATGCTTGAGCGACTCTTGGTACTCAGTCAGACCAGTTTCAGTTTGGAAATATTGGTTGACAAGCGTCGCAAAGTCTATGCAATCATGAGCAACAAGTGCGAGCTTTATATCGGGATGCAGTCCTTCATGGAATTTCTCCTGCTTGTGAGCGTCAGTGCAGACGTCATCCTCAGCATAGCTGGATAATCCAAGGAATTTCCTCTGATATTCATCCACATTCATTGTGCCCTGTGAGAGTTTGCGAAACTCCTTCTTCTTCTAGTCCATCAGACCTTGAGGAATGTGCGAGGTAAAAGGCTAACTGAAATTCCTGCCAAGTGGTTACAGTTTCAGCAGGCAGCATACCCCTGTGGCTTTCCCACCATTGAGCAGCTAGACCCTTCAAGTGGAATGTCGCAAAGGTGACGTAATTGGCAGGGGCAACATTAGTTGACTCCATCTCAAACAGGATGTCATGAAGCCAATCATCAGCATCCATAGGATTGGTGGAGTTGCGGAAAATGAACGGGTTGAGGCGCACAAATTTTGGCAGTGTTATTGGGGCAGGCTATTGATGAGCATTCTGGGTTGGAAGCTGGAACATTACTCCAGTCATAAGCCGACGATTCAGCTCAAACTACTGCATCATTGCGGCAATATAAGGTGGAGGATCATCAGCCATCCTGCTAAAAACATCAGGGAGTAGTTTAATAGGGGGGTGGAGCAGGAGTATGGAGGCATCAATGATGTAACTTGAATAATGAGAAAAGGCGCAGTATGTACAAAGCATTAGTCATTAGAGACATACACATACATATGTAGAGCCAATTACACGTTGTTAGTAGGGGTTCAGACAAGAGAAACATCCTAGACATACTAGGCGGCACGCATGCACGCGATGGATGGATACAACAATGGGACATAGCAAAGGCTACATCAACCTCGGAGAAAACCACTAGAGCGAGATCTACAGGGGACGACGCGGGGTGCCCTCGATAAAAGGATCATGTGGCCCGTGAACACGGTGAAGCAGATCCTGGCCCTCAATTCGAGAAAGGCATAGTAAAAATCTCCGGGTGGATGTGATCAGAGATCCTAATATTAGATTTAGCAAAAGCATTTAACCCAAATAGAAGAGAGATCAGAGTCCTAGAGCATAGACGAGGAATAAAAGATCCTAATACCACGCCCAATGGTGACGTGGACCCGTAAGCCACACAGCCATGTTAGTAAAACTATTTTTTTCATTAACTAGACTCAACTTCAGCCAAGGAGTTGGAAAGGGGAGGTTCCTACAGGTAGTCGGCTTTGATACCAACTTGTGACGTCCCCGATTCAATCGTACACTAATCATACATGCAAATGTGTACGATCAAGATCAGGGACTCACGGGAAGATATCACAACACAACTCTAGACACAAATAAAATAATACAAGCTTCATATGACAATCTAGGGGCCTCGAGGGCTCTAATACAGAAGCTCGAATACACAAGAGTCAGCGGAAGTAACAATATTTGAGTACAGACATAAGTTAAACAAGGATGCCCTAATAAGGCAAGCACAAACATCAACGATCGAAGAGGCAAGGCCTCCTACCTGGGACCTCCTAACTACTCCTGCTCGTCGGCGGTCTCCACGTAGTAGTAGGCACCCTCGGGTAGTAGTAGTAGTCGACGGGGGTGGCATCTGGCTCCTGGGATCCACCATCTGGTTGCAACAACCGAAAAGAAGAAAGAAGGGGGAAAGGGGTAGCAAAGCAACCGTGAGTACTGATGTCGCTTGAACTACGTCGGTATTTCCCCAAAGAGGAAGGGATGATGCAGCACAGCTACGGTAGGTATTCCCCTCAGTTATGAAACCAAGGTATCAATCTAGTAGGAGAACCAAGCAACACTATGTAAACGGTACCTGCACACAAATAACAAATACTTGCAACCCGACGATTAGGAGGGGGTGTAAATCCCTCTACGGGTAACGGTGCCAGAAATTGTCAAGTTGACGGGAAAAAAATTGTATAGATTGGATAGATAGCTCTTGATAAAACACGAAATAAAATAAAATAGGAAAAAGTGTAGCAAGGTATTTTTGGGTTTTTGGAAATAATATATCTGAAAATAAAAGCGAATATAAATAGATCTCAAAGCAAATATGATAAAGAATAGACCCGGGGACCATAGATTTCACTAGTGGCTTCTCTCAAGAAAATAGCATACGGTGGGTACACAAATTACTGTTGGCAATTGATAAAGCATCAAATACTTATGACGATATCGAGGCAATGATCATTATATAGGCATCACGTCCAAGATTAGTAGACCGACTCCTACCTGCATCTACTACTTTTACTACACATCGACCGCTATCCAGCATGCATCTAGTGTATTAAGTTCATGGAGAAACGGAGTAATGCAATAAGAACGATGGCATGATGTAGACAAGATCTATTCATGTAGGAATAGCCCCCATCTTGTTATCCTTAATAGCAACGATACATGCGTGTCTTGTTGCCCCTTCTGTCACTGGGAAAGAACACTACACGATTGAACCCATCACAAAGCACCTCTTCCCATGGCAAGAAAAATCGATCTAGTTGGCCTAACTAAACCAAAGATTCAAAGAAGAAATACGAGGCTATAAGTAATCATGCATAAAAGAGATCAAATAACTTTCATGGATATAGATCTGATCATACACTCAAAGTTCATCGGATCCCAATAAACACACCGCAAAAAGAGTTACATCAAATAGATCTCCAAGAGACCATTGTATTGAGAATCAAAAAGAGAGAAGAAGCCATCTAGCTACTGCCTACGGACCCGTAGGTATACAATGAACTACACACGCATCATCGGATAGGCACCAATGAGGATGATGAACCCATCCGCGATGGTGTATAGATTGGATCTCATGGTTCTAGAACTTGTGGCGGCTGGAATTGTATTTCGTCGACTCCCCTAGGGTTTCTAGAATATTTGGGTATTTATAGGGCAAAGAGGCGATGCGGGAGGCCACGGAGGTGGGCACAACCCACCAGGGCGCGCTTGGGCCCACAGGCGCACCCAGGTGGGTTGTGCCCCCCTCGAGGAACCCCTCTGGTACTTGTTTGGCCTAAGTTGTTCCTTCTGGTCCACAAAAATTATCCAAAAAGTTTTGCCGCGTTTGGACTCCATTTGGTACTGATATTCTGTGAAGTAAAAAAAAGCAAAAACAGCAACTCGCACTAGGCACTATGTCAATAGGTTAGTCCCAAAAATGATATAAAGTTGCTATAAAATGATTGTAAAACATCCAAGAATGATAATATGACAGCATGGAACAAGCAAAAATTATAGATACGTTGGAGACGTATCATCATCCCCAAGCTTAATTCCTACTCTTCCTCGAGTAGGTAAATGATAAAAACAAATTTGTTGATGTGGAATGTTGCCTAACATGTTCATCACATATTCTTTTCTTTTGCAGCATGGACATATGGACTTTTATATGGTTCAAAGCAATAGTCTAGTTTTGACATGAAGATTTCAATACTCAAGCATATCAACAAGAAACCATGTCTTTCAAAATATCAACAATAGAGAAAGTTATCCCTAGCCCATCATGCTCAATCATTGATCCATTCATGAAACACACTCGCATATTAGCTATACCCAATGCTCAAGTACGATCACAGTTCCCCTTAGTTGGTGCTTTATAAGAGAAGATGGAGACTCGAATAATTTTTTGTTGCATAAAGTAAATAGATAGGCCCTTCGCAGAGGGAAGTAGGGATTTGTAGATGTGCCAGAGCTCAAAGCTTAAATTGAGACATAATTTTTTTGAGAGCCATACTTTTCCCGTCAACGAAAAACAACCGAGTAATTCCCAACACTTTCCATGCTAGATATATCATAGGCGGTTCCCAAACAAAAACTAAAGAATATTACTTTTTCCACCATTCTTTCACAATCCATGGCTAGCCGTATCCATGGGTGCCCTTAATACCAACACTTTCCAAGGAATTTATTATTTGACAACATAAAGTAAATTTATTTTTCATTGCGGGACTAGGCATCCCTATTACCGCTGCACTCTCGTGCAATGACAAGTGAATAAACACTCATCTTGAGAATAACACATCTAGCATGGAAAATATTGGCCACCCCCTGCTGCTTCATGAGTGGTACTTGCACACAAAAAGGAAATTTATTTTGAAAATTAGAGATGGCACATACAAATTTGCTTAGAACGGCATGGAAATACCGCATATAGGTAGGTATGGTGGACTCATATGGCAAAATTGGATTTCAAGATTTTGGATGCACAAGTAGTATTTCTAGTTATTACAAGTGGAGGCTAGCA
This sequence comes from Triticum aestivum, assembly GCF_018294505.1. NCBI lineage: Eukaryota > Viridiplantae > Streptophyta > Magnoliopsida > Poales > Poaceae > Triticum > Triticum aestivum. The sequence continues at coordinate 409,444,252 of NC_057814.1, read as the reverse complement.
AAAAGATTTAGAAGCAACCAACCAAGAAACAAAAAATCACATAAACGAGCATTAAGCATAACTAACACCGAATAATGCAACACAAATCGGATGTAATTTTATTGCATAACTATTGACTTTCGTGCTTGCATAGGGAATCACAAACCTTAAAACCAATATTCTTACTAAAGCATAATTACTCACCAACATGACTCACATATCACTATCATCATATCTCAAAACTATTACGAAGAATCAATTTTATTTTGTCCAATGATCTTCATGAAACTTTTTATTATATCCCTCTTGAATATCTACCACTTTGGGACTAGTTTCGTATATTGCAATTGCTTTTGACAAGCTCAAACAAATCTAAGTGAAGAACATGAGCATAAAGTTTTCCGTCTCTCAAAATAATATAATTGAAGCATGAGAGAATTTCTTCAAAATTTTACTAACTCTCAAATAAATCTAATGAAGCATGAGATCATTTCTTCAAAAATATTAAAGCACACCATGCTCAAGAAGATATAAGTGAAGCACTAGAGCAATTCATAGCTCAAAAAATTTAAGTGAAGCATATAGAGCAATTCTAACAAATCATAACATAATTTTGGCTCTGTCAAATAGGTGTGTCCAGCAAGGATACTTGTGACAAACTAAATAGCAGAACAAGAAAATACTCATATAATACAAGACTCTCCAAGCAAAACTCATGATATGTGACGAATAAAAATATAGCTCCAAGTAAAATACTGATGATCATTGGAAGATAGAGGGGATGCCTTCCGGGGCATCCCCAAGCTTACTTGCTTGGTTATCCTCGAATATTAACTTGGGGTTCTGATACGTCTCCAACGTATCTATAATTTATGAAGTATTCATGCTGTTATATTATCATTCTTGGATGTTTTACAATCATTTTATAGCAACTTTATACCATTTTTGGGACTAACCTATTGGCCCAGTGCCTAGTGCAAGTTGTTATGTTTTTGCTTATTTTTTACATCGCAGGAAATCAATATCAAACAGAGTCCAAACACCGCGGAAGTTTTTGTGGATTTTTTATGGACCAGAAGACCACCAGTGGGCCAAAGAAGCACCTGGGGGTGCCCCGAGACCCAGGTGGGTTGTGCCCACCTTAGTGGCCTCCCGCACCCCCTCTTTGCCTTATAAATTCCCAAATATTCCAAAAACCCTGGGGGTTAACCTAGATCAGAAGTTCCACCGCCGCAGGCCTCCGTAACCACCGAAAACCAATCTAGACCCCGTACCGGCACCCTGCCGGAGGGGGGAATCATCTCCGATGGTCATTGTCATCATCTCGGCGGCCACCACGATGAGGAGGGAGCAGTCCACCCTCGGGGCTGAGGGTTTGTACCAGTAGCTATGTTTTTAATCTCTCTCGCTCATGTTCTTGAGATGTCACGATCTTGATGTATCGCGGGCTTTGTTAATATAGTCGGATCATATGGTGTTTTCCCCTCTCTATCTTGTTGGGATGAATTGAGTTTTTCCCCTTGATATTTCGTTGTTATCGGTTTGAATACTTTTATGGATTTGAGAACACCTGATATATGTATTGCATATGAATACTCGTGGTGACAATGGGGTATCGTATTGATTCACTTGATATATGTTTTGGCACTCAACTCGCGGATTCCCGAGGTGACATTGGGGTAATCTACGCATAGGGGTTGATGCACGTTCTTGTCTTTGTTTCTTTGGTAGAAATCTTGGGGCACTATTTGAGGTTCTTTGTGTTCGATTGAGTATTATGAATCTAAAATTATTTGGTGTTATTTTAGTACAAAATCTTGGATAGATCGATCGGGAAGAATAGCTTCGAGGTGGTTTCGTACCCTAAAACTAATTTGTTCCTATGTTCTCCGCTAGATAGGAAGTTTTGAGTGATTCTTCATCGCACTTTGAGGGGTGGTCATATGATCCAATTATATTAGCACTGTTGAGAGATTGCACTAGCGAAAGTATGGGCCCTAGGCCTCATTTTCAAGCATTGCAATACCGTTTGTGCTCCGTTTTATCAATTGCTACCTTGCTGTTTTTATTTATTTAGATTATAAAAATATATTTCTACCATCAATATTACACTTTATCACCATCTCTTCACCGAACTAGTGCACCTATACAATTTGCCATTGTATTGGGTGTGTTGGGGACACAAGAGATTTCTTGTATTTGGTTGCAGGGTTGTTTGAGATAGACCATCTTCATCCTACACCTCCCACGGATAGATAAACCTTAGGTCATCCACTTGAGGGAAAATTGCTACTGTCCTACAAAACTCTGCGCTTGGAGGCCCAACACGAGTCTACAAGAATAAAGTTGCATAGTAGACATCAGGTTCCATGGGTCATCCCCAAGCTTAGGCTTTTCTTACTCCTTATTACTTCATCCATCATGATCTCACCCAAAACTTGAAAACTTCAATCACACAAAACTTAACAAAACCTTTGTGAGATCCGTTAGTATAAGAAAACCAATCTTTACTTTAAGTAATGTAGAAAACCTATTCAAATTTTGTTACTGCATTATATCGACCATATTCTAACTTTGCCATGGCTTATACACCCCGATACAATCCATAGATTCATCAAAATAAGCACACAATGCAAAGAAAATAGAATCTGTCAAAAACAGAATAGTCTGTAAAGATGTGAATCGTTCTCATACTTCTGTAACTCCATAAATTCTGAAAATTAGGAAAACAGAGGCAATTTGTATATCAATATTGTTGGAGATATAACTGCTGGGTATGACCCGCCCAGGAGGTCCCGGTCACACCACTAGCGGATTAAAGATGAAGAAGCTCGGTAAGGTCCAAGGAGATATGAATATGGTGGCTCATGAAGCAGGCTTATTGAAGGCCCAAGATTCAGAGGTGACTTGAGGCCCAAAGGGATGAGCCGCCATATGTTTAACTTGTTTTGTAAGGCAGGCTTAGTTAGAAACCGAGCCGATCATGTTTGTGTGAGCCGACCGGGACTCTCTAAGCCGCCGGGCATCAACCTGTATATAAAGGGGTGACCCAGCGGTGGGTTAACTCAAGTAACAATCAATCCAGAACTGGGTCAAGCATATTCACTCCCTGGTAATCGAAACCCAAGAAATACAACCTAAAGCAGGAGTAGGCTATTACCTCGTTGAGAGGGGCCGAGCCTGGGTAAACTCTCTCCGTCCTCTGTCTCGTTTAACCCCTTCAAGCTAACCTAGTTGCGATGGCTCCACACCTAAGTCCTTTTGCTAGGGCATTTGCCGTGTTAAGTCCACGGCAGTTGGCGCCCACCGTGGGGCCAGCGCACAATGGTTTTGAGTTCTTGAAGGGCAGCTTCGCGGGGATCAAAGGATACGCCACCGGCCGGATGACTAAAAGCCGCCATGGCAAGCTCTACATCGACAACGCTGGCTGGGGCCCTAAGGCCGGCTCGATCGAGTACGGGTACCGGGTCCCCTTCGGCAGAATTGATGTCTTCATCGGCAAGATCGGTGAGTCGGAGCCTGAGTCGGACACCTGCACCAACATCATCGAGATGGCTCAGCGCACGCGACTCGCCAAGGTTCAAACTGCCATGAAGCACGCTTTGTCCATGGTGCAGATCTTGAGGAAGGATCTGTGTCCGGGGAGAGACGGTAATCTATTCTGATGGTGAGTCCTCAAACGGTGAGACCAATTCAATGTATCAACTGCAAGACGGCGGGCTTGGGGGCTATTCCAATGGTGACAGTATTCCGGACCCCTATGAGCCACCAAACAGAGTCGCGATCTTCATGGCCAGCACACAACCGGTACTCAATTCATCAATGGATGCAGCTATGACTTCAGGTTCAATGGCTGCGGTGACATCCTGGGTGAGCAGCTCTGTGCGCCCGCCGGCTCAAGTTTTATCCGAGCTCTTAGAGGCTTTGGCGACCTTATTGGTTGTAGAGGTAACACCAGAATATCAAGCACAACATAAGGTGGATGTTGCAAAACTGTGAGATGGAGATAGCTCAAGCCAAGGAGGAGTTTCATGCTGAGAATGCTAGGATGGCGATGAAACGAGCCGCCCTGGATGCTGCGTCACAATGGATTCAGGCAGAGTCATTCCGGCTCACCTTGGATCAGAAAGCTTCAAACGCTATTATGAGGAGGAGGCACCAAACCCATCTACCCGCAGAATTTGAGGCAAGGAACCTTTTTAATACACCCGGGGCAGGAACTAGTGACCTGCCCGGTGTAAACCGGGTTGTTGAGGCGCCTGTGACCGGGGCGATGGTTCAACCACGTGTTGCAGACCTGCCTCGTTTGAATTTGACCCCGCCTCAGCAAGTACCGACGGCGTCGGGTCATTATTCTAACCCTTTGGACAAGATGATCGCCGCGACTACATGATTGGCGGCTCTCCCCATTGAAGGCGAGTCTCCAGCCGCGATGGAGATACGGAGGGCCGGGGAGCTTCTTCAGACAGCGGTGGCTCAACAGGCGGCTTACTCGTACAGTCATGATCGGATTCATTCAACCCCTCATCAAAACTGAAGCTACAGTAGGCATATTGAGTCGCCAGCGGTTTCAAGCAGTGGGCGGCACCGTAACCAGCGCCGTGGGCATGACCCGCCGCGTGCTGATAACAATGCTCAGGCTTTGGTGGATCAGGGCAGGGCCCATCGGGAGGCTGAGCTGTTGGCTCATCAGCATCCTCCGACTTACCCATCGGTATCTGTAGAGGCAGGGATGACCTCTAGAACCCTTGGTGTGCCATGCCTAGTGCCGGCTTTATGTAATGAACGCCTGCCCAAAGATTTTAAAGGCCCCCGCAAGGTGCCTAATTACACAACGGATCAGCCCCCAGAGGCTTGGATTGAGAGCTATGAGTTAGCCATGGACATGTTGGATGTCAATGACGCTGTGTGTGCTAGTATTTCACCATGATGTTGGATGGGCCGGCTCGCACCTTGTTAAAGGGGCTGCCCCCTAACTCCATGAGATCGAGGACTGAATTGAAGACGCGCTTTATTCAGAATTTCAAGGACACATGCAAGCAGCCTCTGTTGATTCTTGATTTAGACACTTGTATCCAGGATGAGGGTGAGTCAACCGCCCGTTGGGTGTGCCGGATTTCGGCTATTATCCACTCATCGGATAGCATCAACGCCGGCTCAGCCGTCCTAATTTTGGAGAAAATTTGCCGGTTCCTTCCCCTTAAACAGAAGCTGGGGTGGCTTAAGCGCCACTACAATGACATGGGAGAGCTCATGGCGGCTCTTATCAAATATGTTGACTCTGATAACACCAAGGACCCCGAGTCTAATGAGGAGAAGGTTGGCAAGGGGAAGAAGAACGGCAATACAAAGGGACAGCAACATAATACGGTGAGTCACGTTAATAATGGTAAGCGCAAGCAGACTAACGGCGGTTAAGATTTTGTGGCCAATACCAACACGCGGAGTAACAATCAGCATCATAGGGGGGAATCATCAATGCCCCGGTTTGGCGGACCAAAGTTCAACCTTGAGGCGATAATGAATCAGCGTTGCCCAAAGCACGGTTCGCAAGAGAAGTCGGCCAATGATCTATGGAAAGATTGCTTCATCATGAGGAAGTATAGAAATTCCGGCTTTTTCCAGGACAATCATGGCCCGCATGGCGGGTCAGGATCCGGCTCTCACAGGCCTGGCTTTGGAGGTGGCAGCTCAAATTATGGTTTTCAGGGCCAAGGCAATCAAGGCGGTTTTAATCAGCAATCTAATCAGGGGAATCAGCAGCAGCAGTCTGGCTATCAGAGTAATCCAAAGCAGTTGAATAGCGGTCAATATCATGTGTTTACCACAAGCTTATGCAAGGGAGACCAGAAGATTCATAAACGAGCGGTGAGCACGGTTGAGCCGACAGTCCCTTGATACTTGCGATGGTCAGAGCAGCCCATTGTATGGAGCCGTGAGGATCACCCGCCCCGAGTTGACAACCCGGGTCAGCTAGCTTTGGTGGTTGCGCCTTAGGTTGGGGGATACAAGTTCACAAAGGTGCTTATGGACGGAGGTAGCAGCATCAATATCCTTTATTATGATACTTTTCGCCATATGAATTTGACTGATAAAGACCTTAAGCCGTCTTCTACTGTTTTTCATGGGGTGGTGCCCGGTAAGTCGGCATATCCGATAGGTAAGATAGCCTTGGAGGTGGCTTTTGGCGATGAGCATGACTACAGGGCCGAGACATTGACTTTTGAAGTGGTCAAGATCAAGAGTCCTTATCATGCCTTGTTTGGCCGACTGGCCTATGCCAAATTTATGGCCCGGCCTTGTTATGTTTATTTGCAGCTTAAAATGCTGGGTCGTAAGGGCACTATCACAGTGCATGGCGACAAGAAGATAGCTTTGGAGTGCGAAGAGGGTATGTGGCCTATGCTGAGTCTGTTTGTGCAACGGAGGAGTTGAACTTCTACAAAGACAATGTTGACCCAGCGGATATGACCCCCTTGAAGAAGCCAACCACAGAGCATGACCCTTTGTTGAAATTTAGGTCGGCTGATGATACTAATCAGGTTGATTTTGTTCCTGGCGACTCATCCGAACAGTTCAGTATCAGTGCCAATATGTATCCAAAATAGGAAAGCGTGCTCATTGAGTTCATTCGTGAGAACCGGGACATATTTGCATGGAAGCCTTCAGACATGCCTGGTGTACCGAGGCAAATCGCCGAGCACACTCTCAATGTTGATCCAAAATTTAAGCCGGTCAAGTAATTCCTTCGTTGTTTCAATGAAGAGAGGCGCAAGGCCATTGGTGAAGAGGTGGCCCGGCTCTTAGCGGCTGGGTTTATTATTGAAGTTTTTCATCCTGAGTGGTTGGCTAACCCAGTGTTGGTACTTGAGAAGAACAGCACCTGGCGCATGTGTGTGGATTACACAGACCTTAATAAGGCATGTCCGGCTGACCATTTTGCTCTCCCTCGTATTGATCAGATCATTGATGCTATGGCGGGTTGTGAGTGTTTGAGTTTCTTAGATGCTTATTCTGGTTATCATCAGATCAACATGGAAGTTAAGGACCAGGAGAACACAGCCTTTATCACTCCTTTTAGGGCCTTCTGCTATGTGTCTATGCCTTTTGGGCTCAAGAGTGCCCACGCGACTTATCAGCGTTGTGTTCAGAATTGCATCCACAGTCAGATCAGACGCAAAGTTCATGCTTATGTGGATGATATCGTTGTGAAACCAGGAAGAAGGAGACCTTGTTAGATGATTTGAAGGAGACCTTTGACAATCTCCGGGTCTACAAGATGACGCTTAACCCGGCCAAATGTGTATTTGGTGTGCCAGCGGGCAAGCTGTTGGATTTTTTGATTTCTGAGAGAGGCATTGAAGCTAACCCGGAGAAAATTAAGGCTATCGCTTCTTTGGCTAAGCCGGCATGTATCAATGACGTCCAGCATTTGGCGGGTCGTATTGCGGCTTTGAGCCGGTTTATAAGCCGCCTGGGAGAAAAGGCTATCCCTCTGTACAAAATGATGAAGAAAACATATCACTTTGTCTGGAGTGATGCTGCAAATCAGGTGTTCGAGGCGCTTAAAAAGCAGTTGGCTAAGCCGCGGGTTCTTGCAGCTCCCATTGATAAGGGGCCCTTACTTTTATATGTGGCTGCTAATAGCAGAGCCATCAGTGTAGCAGTTGTTGTGGGAAGGAAGGAGTCAGGCAAGGAATATCCGGTTCAAAGGCCGGTTTACTATGCCAGTGAGGTGTTAACTAGATCTAAGCAAAGATACCCACATTGGCAGAAGCTGGTCTATGGAGTGTTCATGGCTAGTCAAAAATTGAAGCAGTATTTTCTTGGTCATCCCATCACAATGGTCAGTTCTGCTCCTTTGGGGGATATTATTCAGAACAGAGAAGCTATAGGCCAGGTGGCCAAATGGGCCATTGAACTTGGGACCCATGGTTTAAAGTATATACCTCGGACAGCTATCAAGTCTCAAGCACTTCTGGATTTTATCAATGATTGGACAGAGTTGCAGACGCCTAAGGAAAAGCCTGATAACACATATTGGACTATTCATTTTGATGGATCCAAGCAATTGGAAGGCTCGGGGGCTGGAGTTATCTTAACTTCCCCACGAGGTGATAAGTTTGTTATGTCTTAAGGCTGGTGTTTCCTTGTACTAACAATGCAGCAGTATATGAGGCATTACTCCATGGTCTTCGGATGGCCAAAAAGATGAACCAGAGCCGGTTCAGGTGTTTCGGCGATTCAGATTTGGTGGCTCAGCAAGTCTCTGGAACTTGGGATTCCAAGGACCCAGTCATGGCGGCTTATCTTCAGGCGGTTGATGCTATTGCTGGTCATTTCAAGGGTTATCAAGTGGAACATGTTGATCGTAGGAAAAATGAGGCGGTTGATGCTTTAAGCCGGTTGGGATCCCAGTGTAAGCCGGTACCACCTAATGGTTTCCTTGATATTTTGAATAACCCTTCAGTTAAATTACCTACAGAGGAGGATCTTGCTATCCCTGGCCCAGAGGTGCGGTTGGTGGCGGCTCTTCATGCTATTCCTGATTGGACAGTTCCATATTTGGCTTATATGACCCGGCGTGAGTTACCTGAAGATGAAACTTTGGCCAGGCAAATAACCTGGCGGTCTAAGTCGATGACCATTGTCAATGGCGAGTTGCACCGATGCAGTGTCACAGGGGTGTTTCAGCATTGTATTTCTCCTGAGGAGGGCCGTGAGATTCTACGAGAGATTCATGAAGGAGATTGTGGCCATCATGCCAGTTCTAAGTCTCTCATGGCTAAGGCTTTTCGTCATGGGTTTTATTGGCTGACGGCTCATGCTGATGCAGAGGATCTAGTTAGCAAGTGTGACGGCTGTCAGAAATTTTCCAGACGAGCTCATGTGCCGGCTCAAGAATTGAGGATGATTCCAATTACTTGGCCATTTGCAGTCTGGGGGATGCATATGGTTGGACCTTTTAAAAGATCCAAGGACAAAAAGACTCACCTCTTGGTGGCGGTTGACAAGTTTACAAAGTGGGTTGAGGCAGAGCCAGTCAGCAAGTGTGACGCGGCAACAACGGTTCAATTCATCAAAAAGGTGATTTTCCGTTTTGGCTACCCTCACAGCATCATAACTGATAATGGTACTAATCTGTCTAAGGGTGCTATGAAAGAATTTTGTCAATGAGAGCATATTCGTCTTGACGTTTCATCTGTGGCTCACCCCAGTCCAACGGTCAAGCTCAAAGAGCCAATCAAGAGATCTTGAGAGGCATAAAATCCCGGCTTATGGTCCCTTTGCAGAGGACGCCGGGTTGTTGGGTTGAGGAATTGCCTTTGGTGCTCTGGAGTATAAATACTACCCCCAATAGGTCCACGGGTTATACGCCTTTCTTCATGGTTTATGGAGCAGAGTGTGATAGCCTGGCTTAATAGGGATGATAGTGTGACGCCCCCGATTTGACCGTACACTAATCATGCACGCAAATGTGTACGATCAAGATCAGGGACTCACGGGAAGATATCACAACACAACTCTAAAACATAAGTAAGTCATACAAGCATCATAATACAAGCCAGGGGCCTCGAGGGCTCGAATACAAGTGCTCGATCACAGAGGAGTCAGCGGAAGCAACAATATCTGAGTACAGACATAAATTAAACAAGTTTGCCTTAAGAAGGCTAGCACAAACTGGGATACAGATCGAACGAGGCGCAGGCCCCTGCCTGGGATCCTCCTAACTACCCCTGGTCGTCGTCAGCGGCCTGCACGTAGTAGTAGGCACCTCCAGTGTCGTAGGAGTCGGCGTCGACGGTGGCGTCTGGCTCCTGGGCTCCAGCATCTGGTTGCGACAACTAGGTGGAAAGGAAAGGGGGTAAAGAGGGAGAGAAGCATTCGTGAGTACTCATCCAAAGTACTCGCAAGAGAGGAGCTACACTACATATGCATGGGTATATGTGTAAAGGGGCATATCAGTGGACTGAACTGCAGAATGCCAGAATAGGAGGGGGATAGCTAATCCTGTCGAAGACTACGCTTCTGGCCATCTCCATCTTGCAGCATGTAGAAGAGAGTAGATTGAAGTCCTCCAAGTAGCATCGCATAGCATAAAATCCTACCCGGCGATCCCCTCCTCGTCGCCCTGTTAGAGAGCGATCACCGGGTTGTATCTGGCACTTGGAAAGGTGTATTTTATTCAGTATCCGGTTCTAGTTGTCATAAGGTCAAAGTACAACTCCGGGTCGTCCTTTTACCGAGGGACACGGCTATTCGAATAGATAAACTTCCCTGCAGGGGTGCACCACATAACCCAACACGCTTGATCCCATTCGGCCGGACACACTTTCCTGGGTCATGCCCGGCCTCGGAAGATCAACACGTCGCAGCCCTACCTAAGCACAACAGAGCGGTCAGCACGCCGGTCTAATCCTAAGCGCACAGGGGTCTGGGCCCATCGCCCATAGCACACCTGCACGTTGCGAACGCGGCCGCGAGCAGACCTAGCAACCCACACGATCACGGCGGTTACGTCAAAGCGGACCAACACGGCGCGCGCCACTCAGTCGCTGACGTCACGAAGGCTTCGGCTGATACCACGACGCCGGGATACCCATAACTACTCCCGCGTAGATGGCTAGTGCGTATAGACCAAATGGCCAGACTCAGATCAAATACCAAGATCTCGTTAAGCGTGTTAAGTAACCGCGAACGTCGACCAGGGCCAGGCCCACCTCTCACCTAGGCGGTCTCAACCTGCCCTGTCGCTCCGCCACAAAGATCCACTTGCGGGTACTCCTACGAGCCGACCCGACTTTAGTCATCACATGTGTCATGTATATAGTATATAAGTATATACCCGTGATCACCGCCCAAGTGATCACGGCCCGATAGTATAGCACAGCAGACGGACAAGGATGTAGGGCCACTGATGGAAACTAGCATCCTATACTAAGCATGTAGGATTGCAGGTAAAGGTAACGGAAACTAGCATCCTATACTAAGCATGTAGGATTGCAGGTAAAGGTAACAACAGTAGAAGCAAGGGCAGGCTATGCATCAGTACAGGATTAACGGAAAGCAGTAACATGCTACACTACTCTAATGCAAGCAGTATAGAGAAGAATAGGCAATATCTGGTGATCAAGGGGGGGCTTGCCTGGTTGCTCTGGCAAGTAGGAGGGGTCGTCAACTCCGTAGTCGAACTGGGCAGCAGTAGTGTCGGTCTCGTAGTCTACCGGAGAGAAGAGGGGGAAGAAACAGTAAATACAATGCAAACATAAGCATGACGATGCGTGACATGACAATGAGCAGTGCGAGGTGTGTCCTAACGTGGCAGTAGGTGGTACCGGCGAAGGGGGGGAACATCCGGGAAAGTATTCCCGATGTTTTGCGTTTTTGGACAGATGAACCGGAGGTGAAATGTTACAGGTTTGCTATGCTACGGATGTGTGGCGGACGAACGGGCTGCGTATCCGGATTCGTCTCGTCGTTCTGAGCAACTTTCATGTACAAAGTATTTCCATCCGGGTTACGGATTAAAAGATATGATTTTCAAAAGAATTTATTAATTTCTGGAATTTAATTAATTATTTAATTTAATTCGAAATTTGGATTTATGGCATCAGCATGATGTCATGCTGACGTCAGCAGTCAACGTTGACCGTTGACCTGGTCAACCTGACAGGTGGGTCCCACCTGTCAGTGACTATTAGTTAATTATCAGTAGTTAATTAGGTTAATTAGTTATTAGTTTAATTAATCTTAATTAATTAATATTAACATGATTAAATAAGTTAATTAATTAATTAATTAATTATTTTATTATTATTATTATTATTATTCATTTCCTTTTTTTATTTCGTCAATTTTGGCTACCCTCACAGCATCATAACTGATAATGGTACTAATCTGTCTAAGGGTGCTATGAAAGAATTTTTTCAATGAGAGCATATTCGTCTTGACGTTTCATCCGTGGCTCACCCCAGTCCAATGGTCAAGATCAAAGAGCCAATCAAGAGATCTTGAGAGGCATGAAATCCCGGCTTATGGTCCCTTTGCAGAGGACGCCGGGTTGTTGGGTTGAGGAATTGCCTTTGGTGCTCTGGAGTATAAATACTACCCCCAATAGGTCCACGGGTTATACGCCTTTCTTCATGGTTTATGGAGCAGAGTGTGATAGCCTGGCTTAATAGGGATGATAGACTACTCATATCAATAAGGAATTCCTTTTTTTCCGGAAGCCCATTCGGACAGAACTCCAAAGTTAAGCGTGCTCAGCTTGGAGTAATTTCAGAATGGGTGACCGGCCGGGAAGTTGCTCCCGGGTGTGCACGAGTGAGGACAAAGTGCGTAGAAAAGACTAGTATTGATCTGTGGGGCCAGTCTAGATCCCGCCAGGAGTAACGACCACCGGCGGGTGTGTCCGGGGCGTTACAAGTTGGTATAAGAGCCAACCCTCGCGGTTACACGGATGTTTGCGGACAGGTGCGCGGTCATGTTGTTCATGACGTTTGTGACACGTCGTGGCACACGACATGGCACATGTACCGGACTGGATGCACAGACGTATGTGCCAAGAGGGAATGTTCCTGTGGCCCAACAAGGACGTCGGTTCCTCTGAGTGGGGGAGTATGTGATAGCCTGGCTTAATAGGGATGATAGACTACTCATATCGATAAGGAATTCCTTCTTTTCCGGAAGCCCAGGAGTAAAGACCACCGGCGGGTGTGTCCGGGGCGTTACAAGTTGGTATAAGAGCCGACCCTCGCGGTTACACAGATGTTTGCGGATAGGTGCGCGGTCATGTTGTTCATGACGTTTGTGACCCGTCGTGGCACACGGCATGGCACATGTACCGGACTGGATGCACAAAGGTATGTGCCAAGAGGGAACGTTCCTGTGGCCCGACGAGGACGTCGGTTCCTCTGAATGGGGGTGTATGTGATAGCTTGGCTTAATAGGGATGATAGACTACTCATATCAATAAGGAATTCCTTCTTTTTCGGAAGCCCATTTAGACAGAGCTCCAAAGTTAAGCATGCTCAGCTTGGAGTAATTTCAGGATGGGTGAACGACCGGGAAGTTGCTCCCGGGTGTGCACGAGTGAGGACAAAGTGCGCAGAAAAGACCAATATTGATCTGCGGGGCCAGTTTAGATCCCGCCAGGAGTAATGACCACTGGCGGGTGTGTCCGAGGCGTTACACAGAGGCAGTTCTTCCCAGTGACATCCGTCAGGACTCGCCCCGCGTGGCGGCTTATCTTGAAGCTGATAATGAAAAAGATCAAACAGATATGCACAAATTATCCCCACCTTGGGAAGGGCTGATACGTCCATTTTGCATCATGTTTTCTTACTGTTATTTACAATGTTTTTATCCATAATAATGCCTTTTGGAGTAATTCTAATGCCTTTTCTCTCATAATTTGCGAGGCACACACCAAGAAGGAGAATTCTGGCAGCTGGAAATCTGGACCTGGAAAAGCTACGTCAGGCCACCTATTCTGCACAACTCCAAACAAGCTGAAACTTCACGGAGATTTTTTATGTATTAATTAAGAATTACTGGAGCAAATAACAACCAGAGGGGCCCCACCAGGTGGGCACAACCCACCTAGGCGCGCCCTGGTGGGTTGTACCCTCCTCGGCCCACCTCCAGTGCCCATCTTTTGGTATATAAGTCATTTTGACCTAGAAAAATTAAGGAGAGACTTTCGGGACGAAGCGCCGCCGCCTCGAGACAGAACTTGGGCAAGAGCACTTTTTCCCTCCGGTGGAGCGATTCCGCTGGGGGAACTTCCCTCCCGGAGGGGGAGATCATCGCCAACATCATCACCAACAACTCTCCCATCTTGGGGAGGGCAATCTCCATCAACATCTTCAACAGCACCATATCCTCTCAAACCCTAGTTCATCTCTTGTGTTCAATCTTGTTACCGGAACTATAGATTGGTACTTGTGGGTGACTAGTAGTGTTGATTACATCTTGTAGTTGATTACTATATGGTTTATTTGGTAGAAGATTATATGTTCAGATCCAATATGCTATTTAATACCCCTCTGATCATGAGCATGTTTATCATTTGTGAGTAGTTACCTTTGTTCTTGAGGTCACGGGAGAAATCATGTTGCAAGTAATCATGTGAATTTGATATGTGTTCGATATTTTGATAGTATGTATGTTGTGATTCCCTTAGTGGTGTCATGTGAACGTCGACTACATGAAACTTTACCATATTTGGGCCTAAGGGAATGCATTGTGGAGTAGCAATTAGATGATGGATTGCGAGAGTGACGGAAACTTAAACCTCAGTTTATGCGCTATTGCATAAGGGACCAATTGGATCCAAAAGTTTAATGCTATGGTTAGAATTTATTCTTAATACTTTTCTCGTAGTTGCGGATGCTTGCGGGAGGGTTAATCATAAGTACGAAGTTTGTTCAAGTAAGAACAGCACCTAAGCACCGGTCCACCCACATATCAAATTATTAAAGTAGCGAACATGAATCGAACCAACATGATGAAAGTGACTAGATGAAATTCCCGTGTACCCTCAAGAACGCTTTGCTTATCTTAAGAGACCATTTTGGCCAGTCCTTTGCCTCAAAATGATTGGGCTACCTTGCTGCACTTTTGTTACTACTATTGTTACTTGCTCATTACAAATTATCTTGCTATCAAACTACTCTGCTACTTACAATTTCAGCACTTGCAGACATTACCTTACTGAAAACTACTTGTCATTTCCTTCTGCTCCTCGCTGGGTTTGACACTCTTACTTATCGAAAAGAGCTACAATTGATCCCCTATACTTGTGGGTCATCAAGACTATTTTCTGGCGCCGTTTCCGGGAAGTGAAGCGCCTTTGGTAAGTGGAATTTGGTAAGGAAACATTTATATAGTGTGCTGAATTTATTGTCACTTGTTACTATGGAAAACAATCCTTTGAGGGGTTTGTTTGGGGTATCTTCACCTTGTCCGGAACCACAATTAGCCACCCCTCAACCTACTGCACCTACTAAAAATATTGAATATGAAATTCCTTCGGGTATGATAGAACAACTGCTAGCTAATCCTTATGCAAGAGATGGAATCGAACATCTTGATATGCACTTGATATATGTGGAACAAATTTTTGGATTGTTTAAGCTTGTAGGTTTACCCGGAGATAAAGTTAATAAAAAGGTTTTCCCTTTACCTTTGAAGGGAAAATCATTGGCATGGTTTAGGCTATGCGATGATATTGGATCTTGGAATTGGAATCGTTTGAAATTGGAGTTCCATCAAAAAAATTATCCTATGCATCTAGTTCATCGTGATCGGAATTATATATATAATTTTTGGCCTCGTGAAGGAGAAAGTTTCGCTCTAGCTTGGGGGAGGCTTAAGTCAATGTTATATTCATGCCCCAATCATGAGCTCTCAAGAGAAATTATTATCCAGAACTTTTATGCTCGGCTTTCTCGTAACGATCAAACCATGCTTGATGCTTCTTGTGCTGGTTCCTTTATGAAGAAGACTATTGAATTCTGATGGGATCTTTTGGGAAAAATTAAACGCAACTCTGAAGATTGGGAACTTGACAAAGGTAAAGAGTCAGGTATTAAACTTATTATGATTGTGTTAAATCTTTTATGGATACCGCTGGTTTTCAAAAGTTTAGCACTAAATATGGACTTGACTCTGAGATAGTAGCCTCCTTTTGTGAATCATTTCCTACTCATGTTGAACGCCCTAAGGCTAGCCATAGTGGGGTAACATAACCGGTAACATGCACTTGGGACTAGCAAATATGCTTATGTGGCACACAATTAAATAAGAGAGAGAGGGTTATAGTAACATAGGTAGATACCGTATCATGTTAAATACTATGCTACTTTGTGTCATGCATGGCAATAAATATGATAATATATGATACTACTTTATGATACTATGCACTATGAAGGTAGTATCATATACTCGTATCATATGCATGATACTAGTATATGTTACTCCCCACTATGAGTAGCCTAAACAGAAGTGGTTTAAATATCACCCACCTATTAAAGAACCGATGTCGGTTAAAGAAGAAACTATCTCTTCCTAATAATAATAAAGCACAGATTGACTTTGTCGGGTTCACCGTCACAATACGCTTCTTCTCATGAATTTACGCTTTCAGTTTGAAGTTATTTTCTTCCGCTCCTTTTCGAGGTGGTACTAAAATTCCCGTCCGCTTTTTCCTATCCCCGTATTGGGCTGCCGCAGCAGTACATGTGTTCCGGCCTCGGCCCGCTCTGTTGCAAAAGGATTCATGTTTTATTTTTACCTGGAGTGGGCTACCCAACGACAGTGCGTGCGATTGACTCACCTATACAAAAGCCACATGTTCTCCTTTCAGTTAATAATCCCACATTGCTCTTGTACATCTAATCTCATCGGTTTATATATGCATGCCCTGGTGATCGAAACAAGCGGCCATGAAAATTGATAAGCAGAGATGAAGAGGATGATGCAAAAGAATTATCTCCACAAGAAAAGGGAAAGTAGGAAGGGCGAAGGAAGGAAGAACACAGCGGAGGACCGTCGTCGGCAATATGCCCAGGCTGATGCGAACAGATGGGGAGCCGTTCGTAAATCTCAAGATGCTCATAGGGGTAGGTGTGCATATGTATGTTCATAGGGGTGAGTGTATACGCGCATGTATGAGCGCTCCCTCTGTATTGTGTTCAAAAATAGTGCAACAAGAAGCAATATGATCTTGTAAACCAAACAACTAACATTCTCCTAACAAAATTAAGATAGTAAAAACACACTCGCTTTCGAATATAAAAAAATTATAGAAATAATCCCACTTGGATCCATCACAACTCTTTCAGCTAATATAAAAATTGAGGACACTGAGAATCATACCATCATGAACGGAGGTGGTGAACATGGAAATCGTCGATGGCGGCGAACATGAAAAGTGGCAACATGTGAGTAGACGGATTTTATTCCCAGTGCAACGCACAAGCACATTAAGTTCATCCATGCAAAGGTGTAAGTGGAACTTTTTTTTTAAAAAAGACACAGCATAGACGCCGACGCTCACAAACACGTACATACACTCGGCCGTATAAAAGTACACACGCATATCATACCTCTATAAGCACCAAGAGATTAAACCGGTAGGTTTTGAAACTGATGAAGTCACGACAAGCACCTCACTATATACGAGAATGTCGGTTCCAACTGAACTAGTTGGATTGCATGAGGGAAGGGTCTCGCTTCAATTGCTTCAGGGTAGCAGTACATTTTTTTTGTGTCGAAGCATAGTACATGGAGTTAAACATGTCTAGAACTGAACTTTAGTAGCAGGGACAACAACATTATCTGAAAATACTGTCTAGATGGTCATAGAATGCCAAACAGTAAGAAAAACTGTAAAGAAAAGTGAACCAAAAGGAAGGGCCAAATTGTTTTGTAATGTGAGAGGTCCGATTGAACTCTGTAGTGGTTATCTTATTTCTATTGGTTATGTGCTAACTTTGCTTATGTATGCGAGTTACTCTGAAGCAACACGATAAACAAGGTACATTCATTTTGGTCATGAAAATAAGGTCTACCTATAGCACAATCTAATTTGTGTATCTTATTCCCTACATTCATATTTAGTTTGGTCCATAAGTTTTCAGAGATCTTCTATTTGAAACAACCAACCTGTTCTTCTTTCAAGAATGTAGAATTTGTACAAGTATACTTATTTTTAATATATGTTGAAGAATTTGGTACCAACAGAATTTTTTGCAACTAACAGGTGCACATTTGTCATGGTTGAATTTCTTTTATTATTGAAAACCTAATATTAGAAGTGTATACCGAGAGTCGTGGTTAGAAGTTGAATGCTAAGGGATGAAATAATTGATTTTGGGTCATAATAAATCAAATCAAATGTGATGATTTTTTTCTCCCGTTGCAACGCACGGACTCTTTTGCTAGTACTTTATAATGTTGATTCAGTTGTTCCTTCTGCTTATATTGAGAAACCACCTTTCCGTGTTAGGATAAACGAACATGCTAAAGTTTCAACTGTGGTTAACAAAAGCTATATTAGAACACCTAAACTTGATGAACAAATTAAAGTAGAACCTAGTATTGCTATGGTTAAAAATCTCTTGGAAGAAGATATGTATGGGCATGTTATTTACTTCTGTGAAGAAGCTGCTATAATTGCCAAACCTGATAAAAAAGATAAACATAGACCTGTTATTGGCATGCCCGTCATCTCAGTTAAAATAGGAGATCACTGTTATCATGGTTTATGTGACATAGGTGCTAGTGTGAGTGATATTCCTTATACCTTATATCAAGAAATTATGAATGACATAGCACCTGCAGAAATAGAAGACATAGATGTTACTATTAAACTTGCTAATAGAGACACAATATCACCAATTGGGATTGTTAGAGATGTTGAAGTCTTGTGTGGGAAAACAAAATACCCTACTGATTTTCTTGTTGTTGGTTCCTCACAAGATGACTATTGTCCTATTATCTTTGGGAGACCTTTCTTGAACACCGTTAATGCTAGAATAGATTGTGAGAAACAAACTGTCGGTGTTAGTTTTGGTAATGAGTCTCATGAGTTTAATTTTTCCAAGTTTAGTAGAAATCTTCATGAAAAAGAATTGCCTAGTAGGGATGAATTAATTGGTCTTGCTGCTATTGCTGTACCACCTACTGATCCTTTAGAACAATATTTGCTAGACCATGAAAATGATTTTCATATGCATGAAAGAAATGAAATAGATAAAAATTTCTTTGATCAAAGTCCTCTGCTTAAACACAATTTGCCTATTGAAACTCTAGGAGGTCCTCCTCCACCTAAAGGTGATACTATGTTTGAATTAAAACAATTGCCAGACACTTTTAAATATGCTTATCTTGATGAAAATAAAATATATCCTGTTATTATTAGTGCTAACCTTTCAGAACATGAAGAAGAAAGATTATTGAA
The DNA here is from genome assembly GCF_018294505.1 of Triticum aestivum. NCBI lineage: Eukaryota > Viridiplantae > Streptophyta > Magnoliopsida > Poales > Poaceae > Triticum > Triticum aestivum. The sequence goes on along the minus strand of NC_057814.1, from coordinate 409,425,306 downwards.
AGTTCTAAGGAAGCACCGAGCTGCTATTGGATATACTCTTGATGATTTCAAGGGCATTAGTCCCACTCTATGTCAGCACAAAATTAATATGGAACCTGATGCTAAACCCGTTGATCACCAACGTCGGTTAAATCCGAAGATGAAAGAAGTGGTAAGAACGGAAATATTAAAACATCTGGAAGCAGGTATAATCTATCCCATAGCTGATTAGATGGGTAAGTCATGTTCATTGTGTTCTTAAGAAAGGAGGTATAACTATTGTTCCTAATGATAAGAATGAACTTATTCCACAAAGAATTGTTACAGGCTATAGAATGGTAATAGATTTTAGAAAATTAAACAAAGCAACTAGAAAAGATCATTACCCTTTGCCTTTTATTGATCAAGTGCTTGAAAGATTATCTAAGCACACATACTTTTGCTTCCTTGATGGATAATCTGGCTTTTCACAAATACCTATCTCTCAACCTGATCAAGAAAAGACCACTTTTACTTGTCCCTTTGGAACCTATGCTTATAGACGTATGCCTTTTGGTTTATGTAATGCACCTGCTACCTTTCAAAGATGTATGACTGCTATGTTCTCTTACTTTTATGAAAAGTTTGTTGAGGTTTTCATGGATGACTTTTCTATTTATGGGAAGTCTTTTGATGATTGTTTAAGCAATCTTGATCGAGTTTTGCAGAGATGTGAACAAACAAATCTTGTCTTGAATTGGGAGAAGTGCCACTTTATGGTTAATGAAGGCATTGTCTTGGGTCTTAAAATTTCTGAAAGAGGTATTGAAGTGGACAAAGCTAAGGTTGATGCAATTGAGAAAATGCCATGTCCTAAAGATATAAAAGGTATTCGTAGTTTCTTAGGTCATGCTGGTTTCTATAGGAGATTTATCAAAGACTTCTCAAAAAATTCTAGGCCTATTACTAGTCTCTTGCAAAAGGATATTCCCTTTGTTTTTTATGATGATTGTTTAGAAGCCTTTGAAACACTTAAAGAAAGCTTTAATTTCTGCACCTATTGTTCAACCACCTAATTGGAACTTGCCTTTTGAAATTATGTGTGATGCTAGTGATTATGCTATTGGTGTTGTTCTAGGACAAAGAGTTGATAAAAAACTTAATGTAATTCATTATGCTAGTAAAACTCTAGACAGTGCTCAAAGAAATTATGCTACTACCGAAAAGGAATTCTTAGCAGTTGTGTTTGCTTGTGATAAGTTTAGACCTTATATTGTTGATTCCAAAGTAACTGTTCACGCAGACCATGCTGCTATTAAATATCTTATGGAAAAGAAAGATGATAAACCTAGACTTATTCGATGGGTTCTCTTGTTACAAGAATTTGATTTACACATCATTGATAGAAAATGACCTGAGAACCCCGTAGCTGATAATTTATCTAGGCTTGAAAATGTGCTTGATGGCCCACTACCTATTGATGATAGTTTTCCTGATGAGCAGTTAGCTGCAATAAATGTTTCTCACAGTACTCCTTGGTATGCTGACTATGCTAATTACATTGTTGCTAAATATTTACCACCTAGCTTTACATACCAACAAAACAAAAAATTCTTCTATGATTTAAGACATTACCTTTGGGATGACCCACACCTTTATAAAGAAGGAGTAGATGGTATTATTAGACGTTGTGTACCTGAGCATGAACAAGGACAAATCCTACGGAAATGTCACTCCGAAGCTTATGGAGGGCATCATGCTGGAGATAGAACTGCTCACGAGGTATTGCAGTCTGGATTTTATTGGCCTACTCTCTTCAAGGATGCACGTAAGTTCGTCTTATCTTGTGATGAATGTCAAATAATAGGTAATATCGGTAAGCGTCAAGAGATGCCTATGAATTATTCACTTGTTGTTGAACCATTTGATGTTTGGTGATTTGATTACATGGGAGCTTTCCCTTCCTATAATGGGTATACACATATTTTGGTTACTGTTGATTATGTTACCAAATGGGTGGAAGCTATTCCAACCAGTAGTGCTGATCACAACACCTCTATTAAAATGCTTAAGGAAGTTATTTTCCCAAGGTTTGGAGTCCCTGGATATTTAATGACTGATGGTGGTTCACACTTTATTCATGGTGATTTCCGTAAAATGATTGCCAAGTATGATGTTAACCATAGAATTGCATCACCATATCATCCTCAGTCTAGTGGTCAAGTTGAACTTAGCAATAGAGAAATAAAATTAATTCTGCAAAAGACTGTCAATAGGTCCAGAAAGAATTGGTCTAAGAAATTAGATGATGCACTTTGGGCTTATAGAACAGCTTATAAAAATCCTATGGGTATGCCTCCATATAAAATGGTTTATGGAAAATCTTGTCATTTGACTCTTGAGTTAGAACATAAAGCATTTTGGCCAATAAAAAACTCAATTATGACTTCAAACTTGCTAGTGAAAAGAGGTTATTTGATATTAGCTCTCTAGATGAATGGAGAACCCAAGCTTATGAAAAATGCAAAATTATTCAAAGAAAAGGTAAAGAGATGGCATGACAAAAGAATCCAAAAGCGTGAGTTTAAAGTCGGAGAATATGTTCTTTTGTACAACTCTCATTTCAGATTCTTTGCAGGAAAACTCCTCTCAAAATGGGAAGGCCCATATGTCATCGAGGAGATTTACCGGTCTGGAGCCATCAAAATAAATAATTTCGAAGGTACTAACCCGAAGGTTGTCAATGGGCAACGAATAAAGCATTATATCTCAGGTACACCCATTAACGTTGAAAGTAATATTATCCAAACCTTGACACTGGAAGAACACATAAAAGAGTCCTTCCGAAACACTCCAGAATCGTGAAAATAAGGAGGTACGTGATACGGTAAGCAAACGGACTCCGAAAAATCCACAAAAATAGTTTTTATCAGCTTTGGAATATTTAAGAATTTTGGGAACAAAGAAACTTCCAGGAAGCGTTCCCTGGTGGGCACAAGACACCAGGGTGCGCCAGGCTTGCCTGGTGCGCCCAGGTGGGTTGTGCCCACCTGGGACACCTTCCGTACTCCGTTTTTCTTTTGTATGCTTGTCCCCCAGGATTAAAAAATCTATATATACTTCCCGAACCTGTTGATCACCGTATCGCGGAGAAATCCTCTGTCCTCTTTTTCCTTGTTGTTTTCTGTCAGATCCCATCTACCATGGCCTCTCCAAGCTCCTCCAAGGACAAATTCTTCAAGAACGTCATCAACCCATATTTGTAGGAAGTGGTGCAGCACCCTCAGGTCATCCAGATGCATGAGGGGGTGCTTCACCTCCGCGATGTGCCATGCCCCAAGGGGACGGGAACCGTGGAGGCTAGGCTCGAAGCTGTGGAGCAAGACGTCTTCCGGTGCAAGGGGATGGTGGAGCGTGGGCTCAATGCCAATCACCTCATGATCACGGACCTTTCCCTTGATCTCAAGGTGGGTGGCAAGCCCATGAAGGACATCATCTTCACCCTCAACAAGAAAATCAACTTTCTCCAAAGCCAGATCTATGATCCTCAAAACCAAGTCTTTGAATATGAGGCGGGGTTTAAAGGTATGAGTTTGGCTGCTAGTTGCCGGACTCGTGAGACTCACTCCTCCTCTTACGACGGTGGACCACTGCCATGGAAATCCGAGGACAAGATCTCTTCTAATTCACCAACATCACCTTCTTCACCACCAAAGGAGAACTGAGTATCGGGCTTCGGCACTCCCCTTGGCTTCCGCCAAGCTTGGGGGAGGTTCCCCGATATCGTAGCATCCCACTATCTTTTTTTCTTTTACTTATTTTAGTTCGATCCTTTTGCTTTAGATGAATAAAAGTTTAGTTCGATCCTTTCTTCTTTTGAGAGTTTGCTTAGTGATCTATCCTTGTAATCATGTGCAAGTTATATAATAAAGTTTAGTGTGAGTTTTTGCTTTCTTTACTCTCAGGTTGCAAATAAAAGAAAAGAAATAAGAAAGGAAAAAGAAGAAAGGAAATAAATAAATAAAATATTATATACTAATCCTATGGTAGGTGATGGCACCACATAAGGAAAAGTATAAGTAGAAAATTTTATTCGAGATTGACAAACATAGCATTAGTCAATGATGCAACTCATGAAAGAATTAATAAGGGAAAAGAAGATCCACATATAAATATACTATCCTAGAAATCTTTTGTGATTGTGAGCCCTCATCAAAATATTATATGCCAAAATTGTTGATGTTGGACAAGGAAGACATCGTAATGATTTATGCTTGTTCATATTCACATAGAGGTCATATTGTCATAGATCCTTTAACATGTGGTGCTTGCCCCTATCTTTGCTAGCCAAAAATTCCGCACTAAATAGAGATACTACTTGTGCATCCAAAAACCCTTAAACCCAAATCTTATTTTCAAGTGTCCACCATACCTACCTAGGGATTGAGCAAGATCCCTCAAGTAAGTTGTCATCGGTGCAAAAAGGAAATAAAATTGCTTCTAAAAATGTGAGATCATTTAGTGTAAGAGAAAATTGAGTGTTGCACGAACTTGTGATGGTGAAGAATAAAAGCGACAGACTGCATAATAAGGGTCACTATCACAAGGGGCAATGTAACGTGACATTATTTTGCACTAAGGGATTGAGCATACAAACAAATAAGCACATGGCAACCTATGCTTCCCTCTGCGAAGGGCCTATCTTTTACTTTTATCCAAGAGTCAAAGTTTTTCTCTCTATTCCTTTTATTTTTCTCCTTTGGCAAGCATCATGTGGTGAGGAAAGATCTAGGCACATATGTCCAGTTGAATATGGGTGGCATGAGTTATTATAGTTGACATCACCCTTGAGGTGAATACATTGGGAGGCGAAACCATAAGCCCCTATCTTTCTATGTGTCCGGTTGAAATGTTTTGCTCATGTGTACACGGTGAGTGTTAGCAATCATAGAAGACTATATGATGGTTGAGTATGTGGACTTGCCTAAAGGCTCCGACATGTGACCCTTCCTGAAAAGATGATGAATTGTAGTTGCAAAGTTGACTGAGAACATAGTTTGTTGTTTTCTAATAGAGTTTTTGCTTTATACTTCGATTGTGTGATGAACTTTACTTATTCATGAGAAGTATATGATAAAAGTTCTTTGATAAAAGTCCTATGTTTAATTTTGTTGTTGTTACAATAATCAACATGATGCTTCTATGTCCGTATTTTGTTTCTATCGACACCTCTCTCTCAAAGCATGTGGACATGTTTTTCGATTTCCGTATTCGCTTGAGGACAAGCGAGGTCTAAGCTTGGGGGAGTTGATACGTCCATTTTGCATCATGTTTTCTTACTATAATTTACAATGTTTTTATCCATAATAATGCTTTTTGGAGTAATTCTAATGCCTTATCTCTCATAATTTGACAGGTACACACCAAGAAGGAGAATTCTGGCGGCTGGAAATCTGGACCTGGAAAAGCTATGTCAGGCCACATATTCTGCACAACTCCAAACAAGCTGAAACTTCACGGAGATTTTTTATGGATTATTTAAGAATTATTGGAGCAAATAACTACCAAAGGGGGCCCACCGGATGGGCACAACCCACCTGGGTGCGCCAGGGAGCCCAGGCGCACCCTGGTGGGTTGTACCCTCCTCAGCCCACCTTCGGTGCCCATCTTTTGGTATATAAGTCATTTTGACCTAGAAAAATTAAGGAGAGGACTTTCGGGACGAAGCGTCGCCGCCTCGATGCGGAACTTGGGCAGGAGCACTTTTGCCCTTCGGCGGAGCGATTCCGCCGGGGGAACTTCCCTCCCGGAGGGGGAAATCATCGTCAACATCATCACCAACAACTCTCCCATCTTGGGGAGGGCAATCTCCATCAACATCTTCAACAACACCATCTCCTCTCAAACCCTAGTTCATCTCTTGTGTTCAATCTTGTTACCGGAACTATAGATTGGTACTTGTGGGTGACTAGTAGTGTTGATTAGATGTTGTAGTTGATTACTATATGGTTTAATTGCTGGAAGATTATATGTTTAGATCCAATATGCTATTTAATACCCCTCTGATCATGAGCATGTTTATCATTTGTTAGTAGTTACCTTTGTTCTTGAGGTCACGGGAGAAATCATGTTGCAAGTAATCATGTGAATTTGATATGTGTTCGATATTTTGATAGTATGTATGTTGTGATTCCCTTAGTGGTGTCATGTGAACGTCGAACACATGACACTTCACCATATTTGGGCCTAAGGGAATGCATTGTGGAGTGGCAATTAGATGATGGGTTGCGAGAGTGACAGAAACTTAAACTCTAGTTTATGCGCTATTTCGTAAGGGACCGATTGGATCCAAAAGTTTAATACTATGGTTAGAATTTATTCTTAATACTTTTCTCGTAGTTGCGGATGCTTGCGGTGGGGTTAAACATAAGTAGGAGGTTTGTTCAAGTAAGAACAGCACCTAAGCACTGGTCCACCCACATATCAAATTATCAAAGTAGCGAACATGAATCGAACCAACATGATGAAAGTGACTAGATGAAATTCCCGTGTACCCTCAAGAACACTTTGCTTATCATAGGAGACCGTTTTGGCATGTCCTTTGCCTCAAAAGGATTGGCATACCTTGCTGCACTTTTGTTACTACTATTGTTACTTGCTCATTACAAATTATCTTGCTATCAACTACTCTGCTACATACAATTTCAGCACTTGCAGACATTACCTTACAGAAAACTACTTGTCATTTCCTTCTGCTCCTCGTTGGGTTTGACACTCTTACTTATCGAAAAGAGCTACAATTGATCCCCTATACTTGTGGGTCATCAAGGGCCTTTTGTGGTTAGCAAAAATCTGAACAATGGGTCATACTACCTCATTGATGTTCAAGACCACAAGGACTCACGCATGTTAGAGGAGGAGACCCGCCGGCCGTGGAACATTGCTCATCTTCGGCCTTAGTACACCTGAGCCACCGGTTCTTGTGTTGTACATATTTTGATCAATGTATATATTATGATCTGTATAATAAAGCTGGCATCCCTGATAATTCAGGGCCTCTGTCATGTCATTTCTGAGTATCTGAGTCTTTATTGTCAATTCATTAGATCACTTGGGGGCTTCCTGCTCCTTGAGCATAGTTGTGACTACCCTCTTGATCCGGCTTGCACGCCTTGTTACAAATTACATGGGGGCTCCCTGCTCACTGAGCATAGCTGTGACTACCCTTTGATCCGGCTTATATGACTTGTTGGAAACAGCTTGGGGGCTTTCTGCCCAAGTTAAAGGTTACCAAAGAGAACTTGCTATAATGTGCAGTTCAAACATAGGTAACCTGCCTTGATGGCTTATTATAGGTCACTTGGGGGCTTCCTGTTCAATGAACATAGCTATATTTACCCTTTTGATTGGCTTGGACATCAGGTGTATTCACCAAAACTCCAGTTTATCCTGCTTTGTATGTCTGCCACTCCGCCCAGGTAATCCTGGAATGACCCGTCGTACTCTTGACAGTCAATCTTCTAAAGTCCCAGAACTTGTCAAAGTTAAAAACGGCGGTTGGTCATGTGAGGCCCGGCTTATAGGTTTGAATAAAGGATTAACTCAGTGCCTGTGCGGCCCATGAACAACACTTGATATTGAGGCTTGGCGGCCTATGAAAGCCTTGCTTTGTTTGATTTGTTATTTTTCCTAAACATTGTTTGGGTTCATATCTTTGTACCATATTGACATATGGTTTAAAATGATTCAGGCCATGTAGCCTTAATACTTATGGCTCATATTTGAGCATATCCGGGGTTTTGATAACCCGGTCTCGCTTTGGACGATAAGTCGCCAGTATATTTTGATTGTGCACTTGGAGTTATGCGCTCTCAGTTTTTGGGTTGTTACCCTTACTACATGTGGCGATGTAAGCCGGCGGTATGAACCAATTTCACAGGTATGTTTTTACTTGTTACATGAGTATGCGAGGTTTGATAACCCATGCTGGTTATGGACTATATAGTCACCAGCAAATTTTATATGGGACATCATGACCCACCCTGGTGTAAGCCGCCAGGGCACATGTTATCTGCTTGTGTGCAGGGAATGTAATAACATGGCATACATGCTTGGTAATGTTATGAGCATAAACAACAGATCTTCCAACATCAGATCGGCGGTTTAAAGTGTTATGCAGATAAACATGCACGATGTCATGGAAGATCATTGTTTTCCACTAGCCTATTGCAAGGCATCATACGGCCCAAAAGAATAAGTGTTTTTCTGTGCACAAAGCTTATGTGGCAGTCTCAGAGCCGTCGAGTGGTTCAGTTGCCTTGGTCTTGATGGGCTGAAGCTTCCAATTTATCCAGCGCCGGTTCTTCCTCTTCCTCCATTGGCTGGAAATCAGGTGATGTCCAATTGACGCCAGTTACGGCTTTGAATATAACCTCATCATCTATAAGCGTGGATGGATCAATATCAGGAGCAAAGGTGTGCTTACGTATTGGTGGAATAAGATCCATAACTGGGTAAACCAGCGTTTTCACTTTGGCGTTTTCAATGGTATAAGCCGCCTGATACTTGGAGAGTTTGGTTTCGTCAGCCAGCTTGCTTGCCAAAGGACACATTTCCCTTACAATTTTGGTGAAGTCATCTGCACTAAAGGGAGACCCGTCTTCTTTTAAGCTTGGACAGCCGGTGGCTAATTCCTCCGGGTCAAGCTCGGTTTGCCATGCCTTGGCCCGGCTTAGGGCGGTGATGGCACCAGCTGTGGCAGCTGACCGCTTTATCTCTTCAACCCTTTGGGGGACGACTGACAGTTTTGTCCAGTGTTTCTCTGATCAGCGAAGGTGGCTGTTTAGTATGAGAGACGGCGGCTATAGCTCATTGAGCGCCAGTGTATAATAGCTCCACAAGGGTGTATGCAGCTTTAAGCTTCACGCGCATGTCTGGGCCAAGGCTGGAAATTCTGGAGCCTGCGTTAGCAAAACTATTAATGAACCGGCTAAGGATTGTTATACATTGGTTGTGAAAGATTGAACTACCATGTTACTTGATACGTCTCCAACGTATCTATAATTTTTTATTGCTCCATGCTATTATATTATCTATCTTGGATGTTTTATATGCATTTATATGCTATTTTATATGATTTTTGGGACTAACCTATTAACCTAGAGCCCAGTGCCCGTTTCTGTTTTTCCCTTGTTTTTGAGTTTTGCAGAAAAGGAATATCAAACGGAGTCCAATTGACCTGAAAATTTACGGTGATTTTTTATGGACCAGAAGAAGCCCCCGAAGCAAAAGAGTTGGGCCAGAAGAGCCACGAGGCCTCCACAAGGGTGGAGGGCGCCCCCCACCACCTAGGGCGCACCCTCTGACCTTGTGGGCTCCTCGTGGACCCCCCTGACTTGAAACCGACGCCAAAAATTCTTATAAATACAGAAACCCCCGAAAAGAAACCTAGATTGGGAGTTCCGCCGCCGCAAGCCTCTGTAGCCACGAAAAACCAATCGGGAGCCCGTTTCGGCACCGTGCCGGAGGGGGAAACCATCACCGGTGGCCATCTTCATCATCCCGACGCTCTCCATGACGAGGAGGGAGTAGTTCACCCTCGGGGATGAGGGTATGTACCAGTAGCTATGTGTTTGATCTCTCTCTCTCATGTTATTGATTTGGCACGATCTTGATGTACCGCGAGCTTTGCTATTATAGTTGGATCTTATGAAGTTTCTCCCCCTCTACCTTCTTGTAATGGATTGAGTTTTCCCTTTGAAGTTATCTTATCGGATTCAGTCTTTAAGGATTTGAGAACACTTGATGTATGTCTTGCATGTGCTTATCTGTGGTGACAATGGGATATTCACGTGATCTACTTCATGTATGTTTTGGTTATCAACTTGCGGGTTCTGTGACCTTGTGAACTTCTGCATACGGGATGGCACACATTTTCGTCTTGACTCTCCGGTAGAAACTTTGGGGCACTCTTTGAAGTTCTTTGTGTTGGTTTGAATAGATTAATCTGAGATTGTGTGATGCATATCCTATAATCAAACCCGCGGATACTTGTGGTGACATTAGGGTTTTGGTTGATGGGTGTCTTAAGGTGTTATTTTAGTACGAACTCTAGGTCTGTTTGTGACACTTATAGGAATAGCCCAATAGATTGATCAGAAAGAATAACTTTGAGGTGGTTTCGTACCCCACAATAATCTCTTCATTTGTTCTCCGCTAGTAGTGACTTTGGAGTGACTCTTTGTTGCATGTTGAGGGATTGTTATATGATCTAATTATGTTATGATTGTTGAGAGAACTTGCACTAGTGAAAGTATGAACCCTAGGCCTTGTTTCGAAGCATTGCAATACCGTTTCCGCTCACTTTTACCACTTGCTACCTTGCTATTTTTATATTTATAGCTTACAAAAACCTATATATACTATCCATATTGCACTTGTATCACCATCTCTTCGCCGAACTAGTGCACCTATACAATTTACCATTGTATTGGGTGTGTTGGGGACACAAGAGACTCTTTGTTATTTGGTTGCAGGGTTATTTGAGAGAGACCATCTTCATCCTACGCCTCCCACGGATTGATAAACCTTAGGTCATCCACTTGAGGGAAATTTGCTACTGCCCTACAAACCTCTGCACTTGGAGGCCCAACAACGTCTACAATAAGAAGGTTGTGTAGTAGACATCAAGCTCTTTTCTAGTGCCGTTGCGGAGGCTAGGTAAGCGGCAGTCACACCCCGTCAACTAAGCTCTTTTCTAGCGCCGTTGTCGGGGAGGTTAGTGCTTGAAGGTATATCTTTAGATCTTGCAATTGAATCTTTAGTTTCTTGTTTTATCACTAGTTTAAAGAAAATTACAAAAAAATTGGAATTGAGGTTGCCTCATATGCTTCATCTTTTTAATGTCTTTCGTCAAAATGATGGAAAGGAAGATTGTGCTCAATTGCTAGAGGAATAATGCAATAAAATATTTGACATACAATATTTGAATGATGAGCATGATTGTAATGTTGTTAGTATGAATTCTTTGAATATCCATAGTACTAATGATGATTGCACTAGTCAGATAATAATGTTTCTTATAAACATGTCAATTTTTGTGCTAAAAATGTAATATTTTTAGGCATCCTTGTGAACTGTGCAATGAACATGGTCATTTAAATCTCCAATGCAAATTGTTTCATGATCGAATCGTGTCCAAAATTGTGATGACTTGATTTCCCTTGCGCATCATAATGAAGTTAGTTCGCTTTTGAGATATGAAGAAATGAAACGTATAACTAAGGGTATTCCAGAATATTATTTTGAGAGAGTTCTTGATTTTGATCTAGAGGAAATTTATATGTATTGTGCGGTAAATTGCATTGAGAATCCCTATATTGCCAATTACTTGAAGAGGATACTAATGAAGGGGAAGAGGTTTCCCAATTTCCTCCTATTTTTTCTTAGGATGAATCAGGTAATGAGGAAGAGCCTTTTATTCAACAAATATCATCAATAAGGAGCTCCAAAACGGTGATTAAACCCACACATGATGTGAAGAAGAAAAAGAAAAGACGGAGGAGCAAAGGTAAAAAGGTATCCCTCCCGAATGATGTTGCTCCTATTATTGTTATGCCTATTGCTCATTGTGATGATTATGATCGATAAAGCAATGATAGTTGTTATAATCTTGAGAATCTTTTTGGCACCAACTTAGAAAATTGTGATGATAGTAATTGCTATACTATTTGTGCTATTCATACTATTAACGATGAGAGTGATTATGCGTATGATATGCAAAGGCACAAGCTTGGGGATGCTATGTTTGATGAGAATGACATGTTTGAGAGTTTATTTGATGCAATTAATGTTTTTCCCGAGCTTGGGGAGGCTATGTTTAATGGAGATGATATTTTTAGTCCCCCAAATCTTGATCTGCAAATATATTATCGTGACAGTATGCCTCCTATTTATGATGATTGCAATGTTTATGAAAGTGGGTTTGGAAGAGTGTCAACTTTAGATAATAATTATCCCACTATTTTGGAGGGTGTTGAATCTTATTATAATGATAAAAGTGGATTTGGATAGGTCAGGACTTTATTTAGTAATGATTCCACTATCTTGGAAGAGGTTTCAACCGATTATGATGAGAACAAAGTTGCTACTTATGATGATTATTGTCATGTCACTTATGTTATAAAAAGTAGTGATGATTACATTTATAAAGCTTGTCATAATTATGATTACCCTTTTTATGAACATTATTCTTTTAATATGGAAACAATTTATAGTATTCGAGTTTCTTATGATACTCCCACCATTCCGAATGAGAATAAATTTGCTTATGTGGAGAGTAATAAAATTTCTGTGCTTGTAGATCATGAAAAGAATGATTTATGTGATGGTTATATTGTTGAATTCATTCATGATGCTACTGAAAATTATCATGAGGGAGGAATATATGCTTGTAGGAGTTGCAATAATATCAAGTTTCCTCTCTATGTGTTGCAAATCTTGATGTCATGCTTGTTTTGCCTTCCTATGCTAGTTGATTCTTGTTCCCATAAGTTGTTTGCTCACAAAAACCCTATGCATATGAAGTGGGTTAGGCTTAAATGTGCTTGTTATATGCTTCATAATGCTCCCATTACGTTTCAATTCATATCTTTTATGTGAGCATCATTGAAATCATCATGCCTAGCTTGAAGGCATTAAAGAAAAGCGCTTGTTGGGAGACAACCCAACATTTACCCCTACTTTTTTTGTGTGTTCACATGGTTAAGCTACTGTAGTAATCATGTTTTATAGCTTTTGTTTCAATAAAGTGCCAAGTAAAGCCTTTGGGATAGTATGGATGATAGTTGACTTGATTCTGTGCAAAAACAGAAACTTTTGCGCTCATTGCCAGAATTTTAGAAATTCGCAGAAGCGTGATTTTGATCTGAATTTTTTTAAACAATATTGATATACAAATTGTCCAGATTTTTCCTAATTTTTCAGAATTTTTGGAGTTACAGAAGTATGATTTCAATTCAGATCTTTACACACTGTTCTGTTTTTGACAGATTCTGTTTTCGATGCATAGTTTGCTTGTTTTCTAGTTTCTATGGCTTATATTGCTTAATATATATTGTAGAAATGATAGGGTACAGTAGGCATCATGTGAGAAAAATTATGAATCTTGTCTTGACAGTACCAAAGTGAATGATTTGTTTTATTATACTAACGGAGCTTACGAGTTTTCTGTTGAGTTTTGTGTTGTGAAGTTTTCAAGTTTTGGGTAAAGTTTTGATGGACTACGGAATAAAGAGTGGCAAGAGCCTAAGCTTGGGCATGCCCCGTATGGCATCCCCTCTTTCGTCTTCGTTCATCGGTAACCTTACTTGGAGCTATATTTTTATTCACCACATGATATGTGTTTTGCTTGGAGCGTCATTTTCTTTTGTTTAGATTTGCTTGCTGTTTGAATAAAGTACTTAAGATCTGAAATTTTATTTATGAGAAGGAGTCTTCACATAGTTACATAATTATTCAACTACTCATTGATCTTCACTTATATCTTTTGGAGTAGTTTGTCATTTGCTCTATTGCTTCACTTATATCTTTTTAGAGCACGGCGGTAGTTTTATTTTGAAGAAATTGTTGAACTCTCATGCTTCACTTATATTATTTTGAGAGTCTCTAAACAGCATGGTAGTTTGCTTTCGTTATGAATCTAGTCCTAATATGATAGGCATCCAAGAGGGATATAATAAAAACTTGCATATAAAGTGCATTGAATACTATGAGAAGCTTGATTCCTTATGATTGTTTTGAGATATGAAGATGGTGATATTAGAGTCATGCTAGTGAGTAGTTGTGAATCTGAGAAATACTTGTGTTAAAGTTTGTGATTCCTGTAGCATGCACATATGGTGAACCGTTATGTGATGAAGTCGGAGCATGATTTATTTATTGATTGTCTTCCTTATGAGTGGCGGTCGGGGACGAGCGATGGTCTTTTCCTACCAATCTATCCCCCTAGGAGCATGTGCATAGTACTTTGTTTCAATGACTACTAGATTTTTGCAATAAGTATGTGAGTTATTTATGACTAATGTTGAGTCCATGGATTATACGCACTCTCACCCTTCCACCATTGCTAGCCTCTTTATTACCGCGCAGCTTTCGCCGGTGCCATACACCCACCTATTACCTTCCTCAAAACAGCCACCATACCTACCTATTATAGCATTTCCATAGCCATTCCGAGATATATTGCCATGCAAGTTTCCACCGTTCCGTTTATTATGACACACATCATCATTGTCATATTGCTTTGCATGATCATGTAGTTGACATCGTATTTGTGGAAAAGCCACAGTTCATAATTCTTTCATACATGTCACTCTTGATTCATTGCACATCCCGGTACACCGCCGGAGGCATTCATATAGAGTCATATTTTGTTCTAAGTATCGAGTTGTAATTCTTGAGTTATAAGTAAATAAAGGTGTGATGATCATCATTATTAAAGCATTGTCCATGTGAGGAAAGGATGATGGAGACTATGATTCCCCCACAAGTCGGGATGAGACTCTGGACAAAAAAAGAGGCCCAAGAAAAAGGAGAGAGGCCCAAATAAAAAAATAAAATAAAATAAAATATGAGAGAAAAAGAGAGAAGGGGCAATGCTACTTTCCTTCTACCACACTTGTGCTTCAAAGTAGCACCATGATCTTCATGATAGAGAGCCTCCTATGTTGTCACTTTCATATACTAGTAGGAATTTTGCATTATAGAACTTGGCTTGTATATTCCAATGACGGGCTTCCTCAAATTGCCCTAGGTCTTCGTGAGCAAGCAAGTTGGATGCACACCCACTTAGTTTCTTTTTGAGCTTTCATAAACTTATAGCTCTAGTGCATCCGTTGCATGGCAATCCCTACTCACTCACATTGATATCTATTGATGGGCATCTCCATAGCCCGTTGATACGCCTAGTTGATGTGACACTATCTCCTTCTTTTTGTATTCTCCACAACCACCATATTCTATTCCACCTATAGTGCTATGTCCATGGCTCACGCTCATGTGTTGCATGAAAGTTGAAAACGTTTGAGAACATAAAGGTATGAAACAATTGCTTGGCTTGTCATCAGGTTTGTGCATGATTTGAATATTTTGTGTGATGAAGATGGAGCATAGCCAGACTATATGATTTTGTAGGGATAAGCTTTCTTTGGCCATGTTATTTTGAGAAGACATAATTGCCTTGTTAGCAAGCTTGAAGTATTATTGTTTTTATGTCAATATTAAACTTTTGTTTTGAATCTTATGGATCTAAATATTCTTGCCACAATAGAGAAGATTACATTGATTAATATGTTAGGTAGCATTCCACATCAAAAATTCTGTCTTTATCATTTACCTACTCGAGGACAAGCGGGAATTAAGCTTGGGGATGCTTGATACGTTTCCAATGTATCTATAATTTTTTATTGCTCCATGCTATTATATTATCTATCTTGGATGTTTTATATGCATTTATATGCTATTTTATATGATTTATGGGACTAACCTATTAACCTAGAGCCCAGTGCCAGTTTCTGTTTTTCCTTGTTTTTGAGTTTTGCAGAAAAGGAATATCAAACGGAGTCCAATTGACCTAAAAATTTACGGTGATATTTATGGACCAGAAGAAGCCCCCAAAGCAAAAGAGTTGGGCCAGAAGAGCCACGAGGCCTCCACAAGGGTGGAGGGCGCCCCCACCCCTAGGGCGCGCCCTCCGACCTTGTGGGCTCCTCGTGGACCCCCCTGACTTGAAACCGACGCCAAAAATTCTTATAAATACAGAAACCCCTGAAAAGAAACCTAGATCGGGAGTTCCACCGCCGCAAGCCTCTGTAGCCACGAAAAACCAATCAGGAGCCCGTTTCGGCACCCTGCCGGAGGGGGAAACCATCACCGGTGGCCATCTTCATCATCCCGGCGCTCTCCATGACGAGAAGGAAGTAGTTCACACTCGGGGCTGAGGGTATGTACTAGTAGATATGTGTTTGATCTCTCCCTCTCTCTCTCTCTCGTGTTCTTGATTTGGCACGATCTTGATGTACCGCGAGATTTGCTATTATAGTTGGATCTTATGATGTTTCTCCCCCTCTACCTTCTTGTAATGGATTGAGTTTTCCCTTTAAAGTTATCTTATCGGATTGAGTCTATAAGGATTTGAGAACACTTGATGTATGTCTTGCATGTGCTTATCTGTGGTGACAATGGGATATTCACGTGATCTACTTGATGTATGTTTTGGTGATCAACTTGCGGGTTCTTTGAACTTATGCATAGGGTTTGGCACACGTTTTCGTCTTGACTCTCCAATAGAAACTTTGGGGCACTCTTTGAAGTTCTTTGTGTTGGTTTGAATAGATGAATCTGAGATTGTGTGATGCATATCGTATAATCAAACCCGCGGATAGTTGTGGTGACATTGGAGTATCTAGGTGACATTAGGGTTTTGGTTGATGTGTGTCTTAAGGTGTTATTTTAGTACGAACTCTAGGGCTGTTTGTGACACTTATAGGAATAGCCCAAATAGATCGATCAGAAAGAATAACTTTGAGGTGGTTTCGTACCCTACAATAATCTCTTCGTTTGTTCTCCGCTATTAGTGACTTTGGAGTGACTCTTTGTTGCATGTTGAGGGATTGTTATATGATCTAATTATGTTCTCATTGTTGAGAGAACTTGCACTAGTGAAAGTACGAACCCTAGGCCTTGTTTTGAAGCATTGCAATACCGTTTTCGCTCACTTTTACCACTTGCTACCTTGCTGTTTTTATATTTTCAGATTACAAAAACCTATATCTACTATCCATATTGCACTTGTATCACCATCTCTTCGCCGAACTAGTGCACCTATACAATTTACCATTGTATTGGGTGTGTTGGGGACACAAGAGACTCTTTGTTATTTGGTTGCAGGGTTGTTTGAGAGAGACCATCTTCATCCTACGCCTCCCACGGATTGATAAACCTTAGGTTATCCACTTGAGGGAAATTTGCTACTGTCCTACAAACCTCTGCACTTAGAGGCCCAAGAACGTCTACAAGATGATGGTTGCGTAGTAGACATCATTACTTACCAAAGATGGCGGCTGTCATGCTATTGATTTGATGCTTCAAGCCGGATAACTCGTCAGTCACCGGCTTAAGAGCAGCCTCAGCATCTTCTGCTCTTTTTAACAAAGCCGCCTTCTCGGTGTCCCAGCTTGTTCTTTCAGTGCCGAAATCCTTTTTTAGCTTCTCAATATTTTCCAAAGTGGTCTTCAGTTCTGATTTGGCCTTGGAAGTTTCAGATTGCTGGGTTTGGATGTTTTGCCGCAGATCCACCACTTGGGATTCTTTCATGTTTAATTCAACCTGCGAGACAAAGAGATTCAAGCAACGTTATCGTTACTTCATTTTAAGTCCCAAGTATAATACAAGTATTTTACTTGGCACTTGGGGGCTAATGCACATCGCTCTTTTTAAAGGAAAATCTTTAATGACCCGGCTATGTTTCTTCAACTATAGCCAGATCATGGGGGCTACATATTTGGATTTGTTCATACATATGGTGATAAGTCTCGGCTTAACTATGCAGCATAAGCCGGCCCTTGGGGGCTACATATGCGGATTTTAGCACTACAATTTGAAGTCCCGGCTTAACCTTCAAGTTTAAGCCGGCCCTTGGGGGCTACTCGTTTTGATTCAGCAGTTACAAAGTGCTATAGCATAGCTACAAGATCAAAGAGGATATCTAAGTATACGACATATTCAAATTTTTCATATTCAGTAGACTTCGCAGCTGACAGATATATGTTTATATGAGAAGGTTTTATTAGTGCTTACCTCAAAGCGCTCCTTCATGGGGTTAACCAGGCCGGCTTCAAAATCACGGTTGGTGTGAAGGTGGTTTAGATAACCCGCATGAATCTCATGAGCATTGAACTGGGCATAACTCTCCAGATCCAGTTTCCACTTTCCTTTGTTAGCAGCTGAGAATTCTTCTTTGGCGTTGTGTTTAGATAAGACGGTGGGATTACCTTGTGCTATATAAGTCGTCCCAGTAACTATTACGTCTTTAACTTCTTGAGCTGGCTGAGCGGGACTGGGCGGCTTAGCATGAGCCGGGTTAACATCCATGGAGTCCATGGTGACATGGTGCTCTTCTGGCGACGGACAACCAATGGCTGCTTCAGAGGTTTGATGCAAAGATTCAGATATTGTTTGTTTCTCCGGGTCAGCAGCTTTGGGATCTTCAGCCGACTTATTCATTTTCAGCTTCTTGCTGGGCTTGGCTATAGCACTGAAAATAAGACACGTGATGGGATTAACATATCAATTGAGTAAGTGTTAAAGCAAACAAGCTTAATGTTCTCACCCGGGTACGGTTTTGAAAAGAGGAATCCGAGTTCCAGTTGAGTCGCTGGAGGAAGAGTGAGGAGTTCCCTGATAATTTGAGTCGGACGAATTAAGTGGTTGTCAAATAAGACCCGCCTTTGGGTAAAAAGATATTGGGTTCTGAGGCACCTCTTTCCAGCGTTTGAGAGGAGCCGTTGTGTTGGGTAAACCAGAGGAAATTTCTCCACCTCCACTATTCCGGGTTGTGCAGCGAGCTTCATGCTGCTGTTTCTTCAAAATAAAGTTGTGATCCAAGTAAGCTAAAGGGTGAGAAAATCTTACTTTCCCGCTCGCTTGACGAACTTTCTGTCTTGTCAGAGGTTCTGAGTCGGAGGAAAGGATAGTTACCTCTTCAACATCCGCCTGACTTCCTTCCGCGTCATCCTGAGAGTTTTCAGCATCAATAAGGTGTATAAAGAAAGAGCCAAGGGAGTCGAGTTCTACCTCCGACTCATCGTCATTCAAAGCAAATAGCTCTGTGGTGTTCGTTTTCTTCTTGGCAGGCTTTTTGGGAGCCTTATTCTTTGTCCTGGTCTTCTTGGCCGGCTTATCCTGAAGCTTCTTGCTCCAGAAGGGGGGAGTCAGCCTGCAGAAGTTCAAGTAATAATGAGAAAACAGATTAATAAATAATGAGTAAGTGAAAGTTGCTCAAAAAATACTTACAGCCGACAGTTTGTTGAGGGTGCAGAAGGGGTTCAGCCCCACTTTGCTGCAAGTCTCTAAACTCTCGTGGAGCAGAGTCTTAGTCATATCATTAGTCTGTTGCTCATCCAGATGAATTGGAGAGTACCGCAGCGGATCTTTAACATCACCGGTATACTCACACATTAAGCCGGATCAGCGGCTTAAGGGCAAGATTCTCCATGCAACCCAGCAACGGACCAGATCAACTCCAGTTAAACCATTGGCCATCAAGGCTCTTATCTTTGAAAATATGGGCATATATTTGGCCCGTTCTTCTGTACTGATCCGCTCTGGGAGAGGATGTCTGTTGCTAAGCCGGTTTTCGAGGTAACCCGGCAGAGGATTTTCGCCTTTTGGAGAGGTGTCTTTGCAGTAGAACCAAGTCTGGTTCCAGTCCTTGGGATGGCTGGGAGGTGCAGCAGCAGGAAATGTGGCTTCTTTTCGCCTCTGAATTGAAATGCCCCCTAGTTCTAAGCTGGGACCATCCGTGAACTCGGTCTCGCGGTTCAGGTAGTAGAATTCCCTGAACAGTTCGACAGTGGGCTCCTGTTGAAGATACACTTCACAAAAGACTTGGAAGTTGCAGATGTTTGAAACAGAGTTGGGCCCAATATATTGTGGATGGAGTTGGAAGAAGTGAAGCACATCACGAAAGAATTTTGAGCCGAGTGGAGTGAACCCCCGGAGCATGTGATCGGTAAAAACTATAACTTCGCCTTCTTTTGGGTCAGGGGTGGTCTCAGTTCCTGGGACTCTCCAGTGAATAACGTTCTTTGCGGCTAAGACGCCCACCTGAACATGCTCGTTGAGCGTCTGCTCGGTAACCTAGGAGGCGACCTAGTTGCATGAGGTAACAGTTTTGGTCATCTTGTTGATGAAAGCCAAAAAAGGAAAATATTGCTGGATTAAGGTTATGTTATTAAGTCGACCAGTGATCAAAAAGTAAGTGCATTACGCAAGGCCAATTCATATGCAGAAGAATAAGTGCTATAAAGGTCAGCATGATTAAACTGGAAGACGATGCCAGGTTATACAGATTGTGAACATGTACTGGCGACTTAAAAAGGGGACTAATGCTATATGGCAGGTTACGGCTTATCGTATAAGCCGCCCGCACGATTGCAGTGCGACAGATCTATAAGTGAAATTTTGCTAAGTGATGGACAAACATGTTCCACATATCAGTTCTATAATTTTGGATCTACAGCAGTTCAGAAAAGAAAAGAAATTCTAAACCTAAGTTGGTGGCAGCAGAAGAACTCGTGTGCTCAGATGAGCTCTTTGTACAGAGAAGGTGTTTTCTGCGATTGAAAAGGGATGCTACAACTGCTACCGTACAACCCCAGTGTTGTGTTCAAATCCAACAACACGTTCTAAGGAGAGAAATGAAGAACAGCGAAGAACACCGATGAACGGCAGAACCCTAATGAAGATCTGTTACGGGAAAAAAAGGAATACTTACTGATGCTGATGAACAGCGAAGGCGCGCCGCAGGTTTCTGGTCCGATCAGGTTGATGCAGTGGCCAGAGTTGAGGACGCTGAAGGAAGATGGTGGCGGCGTAGCTCGGGTCTGCTGAGGCGTCGCAAGGAGGAAGATGAAGATGAGGGGGCAGGGTAAAAGTGAAAAGGAGAACCCCCTATCCCTATTAATAAGGAAGTGAATAGATGGCATGCGCGGGAATCGAGGATGCCAAAAAATGATTATGTGGCTACAAAGACGCCTCGGTTTTTGGAGGTTCATTAAGATAAGGATCTGTTAAGATATCCTGGGCTTTGTGCACAGTTAATGCGCCCGATGTCATGGCGGGTTACCACGGTTCCGTTAGGTGACGTCATGGCGGGTTATAGTAAACCCATGAGGAATTGATGATGGAAGATTCTGCTAAGTCAAGTAGCGAAGATTGATGTGAACAAGTTCAAATCAACCTGGTGCCTAACGTTGGGGATATAACTATTAGGTATGACCCGCCCAGGAGGGGCCGGGTCATGCCACTAGCGGCTTAAAGATGAAGAAGCCCGATAAGGTCCAAGGAGATATGAAGATGGCGGTTCACGAAGCAGGCTTATTGAAGGCCCATGACTCAGAGGTGACTTGAGGCCCAAAGGGATGAGCCGCCATATGTTTAACCTGTTTTGTAAGGCAGGCTTAGTTAGAAACTGAGCCGGTCACGTTTGTGTGAGCCAGCCAGGACTCTGTAAGCCGCCGGGCATCAACCTGTATATAAAGGGGTGACCCGGCAGCGGGTTAACTCAAGTAACAATCAATCCAGAACTGGGTCAAGCATATTCACTCCCTGGTAATCGAAACCCAAGCAATACAACATAAAGCAGGAGTAGGCTTTTACCTCGTTGAGAGGGGCCGAACCTGGGTAAACTCTCTGCATCCTATGTCCCGTTTAACCCTTTCAAGCTAACCTAGTTGCGATGGCTCCACACCTAAGTCATTTTGCTAGGGCATTTGCCGTGACAAGTCCACGACAAATCTTGTGTAAAAAATTCAGAATTTTTTGTCGCTTCTGTGAGTTTAGACAATTATATTACTGGACGCAAAAGTTTCTGTTTTCTGCAGGATCAAATCAACTATCACCAAAGCTACCCCAAAGGCTTTACTTGGCACAAACACTAATTAAAACATAAAAAACACAATAATAATAGAGGCATAATTGTGCAAACACTCAAGAACAGAAAGAAAAAGGCAAAAATAAATTTTATGCATTGGGTTGCCTCCCAACAAGCGCTGTCGTTTTATGCCCCTAGCTAGGCATAATGCATAGATTCAAGTATTGTCATCTGTAGTTTTTGCAACTTCTGTATGTGCCATTTCAAACCCGGGAGGCTCTTTACGCTTCCCAAGATTTTCTGGTAAAGAGGCCCTCTTGAGATCTAAAATATCCAAACGCTTATTGCAAAGAGTAATCAAGGTATTCATGCGATTGAGATTCCCACTGATATGTTTAAGAGGTTCTCTACATTTTTGCAACTCAACCAAATGTTTATGCAAATCGCTTAACTTGTCTAAAATTTCAGCCCCCTCTTGAGTAAAATAAATCCCCTTTTTGGTTGGTAGAATTCCCAAAATTCCCTCTAGGATCTCATAATCGGTATTAGCATCAAGTTCAATAAAGTTCCCTTTAGCGGCAAAAACCAAAAGTTGCCTATGTTGCAAAGCTAATCCTATATAGAAATTTCGAAGAAAAATCTTTGCATTCCCTTTTAGATTGCAAATGCGATAAGATTCCATCAGCCTATACCAAGCATCTTTCAAATTTTCTCCTTGTTTCTGCTTGAAGTATAAAACTTCAAAATCTGGTGACGAAGTAGGAGTAGTGGGGGAGATGAAAACGAGAGGCAAATGGCAAATAATGTAAATTACAAGGAGATGAGATTTGTGATTAGGAACCTGGTAGATGTTCATGATGTCTCCCTGGCAACATCGCCAGAAATTCCTTTTGTTGTCGCTTGAACTACGTCGATATTTCCCCAAAGAGGAAGGGATGATGCAGCACATCTATGGTAGGTATTCCCCTCAGTTATGAAACCAAGGTATCAATCCAGTAGGAGAACCAAGCAACACTATGTAAACGGTACCTGCACACAAATAACAAATACTTGCAACCCGACAATCAGGAGGGGTTGTCAATCCCTCTACGGGTAACGGTGCTAGAAATTGTCAAGTTCACGGGATAAAAATTGTATAGATTGGATAGATAGCTCTCGATGAAATGCGAAATAAAATAAATAGAAAAAAAGTGCAGCAAGGTATTTTGGGGTATTTGGAAATAATATTTCTGAAAATAAAAGCGAATAAAAATAGATCTCGAAGCAAATATGTTAAAGAATATACCCCGGGGCCGTAGATTTCACTAGTTGCTTCTCTCAAGAAAATAGCATATGGTGGGTAAACAAATTAATGGTGTGCAATTGATAGAACATCAAATAATTATGACGATATCCAAGAAATAATCATTATATAGGCATCACGTCCAAGATTACTAGACCAACTCCTGCTTGCATCTACTACTATTACTCCACACATCGACCACTATCCAGCATGCATCTAGTGTATTAAGTTCATGGAGAAATGGAACAATGCAATAAGAACGATGACATGATGTAGATGAGATCTATTCATGTAGGAATAGCCCCCATCTTGTTATCCTTAATAGCAACGATACATGCGTGTCTTGATGCCCCTTCTGTCACTGGGAAAGAACATCGCACGATCGAACCCATCACAAAGCACCTCTTCCCATGGCAAGAAAAATCGATCTAGTTAGCCTAACTAAACCAAATATTCGAAGAATAAATACGAGGCTATAAGTAATCATGCATAAAAGAGATCAAAGAACTCAAATAATTTTCATGGATATAGATTTGACCATAAACTCAAAGTTCATTGGATCCCAACAAACACAACGCAAAAAGAGTTACATCAAATAGATCTCCAAGAGACCATTGTATTGAGAATCAAAAGGAGAGAAGAAGCCATCTAGCTACTGCCTATGGACCCGTAGGTCTACAATGAACTACTCACGCATCATCAGAGAGGCACCAATGAGGATGATGAACCCCTCCATGATGGTGTCTAGATTGGATCTCGTAGTTCTAGAACTTGCGGTGGCTCGAATTGTGTTTCGTCGACTCCCCTAGAGTTTTTGGAATATTTGGGTATTTATAGGGCGAAGAGGTGGTGCAGGAGGCCACTGAGGGCCCAGGCGCACCCAGGTGGGTTGTGCCCCCTCGGGGCACTCCTCTGATACTTCTTGGCCCAAGCTATTCCTTCTAGTCCATAAAAATTCTCCAAAAAGTTTCGCTGCGTTTGGACTCCGTTTGGTACTGATATTCTACGAAGTAAAAAACAAGCAAAAAACAACAACTGGCACTGGGCACTATGTCAATAGGTTAGTCCCAAAAATGATATAAAGTTGCTATAAAATGATTGTAAAACACCCAAGAATGATAATATAATAGCATGGAACAAGCAAAAATTATAGATACATTGGAGACGTATCAAGTACTCATCCAAAGTACTTGCAAGCATCAGATCTATACGAAGTATGCATTGGTATCAAATGGAAGGGTTGTGTCTGTGGACTATACGCAGAATGCCAGAATAGAAGGGAAGGCCTAGCCTATCGAAGACTAGGATCTTCAAGCATCTTCAAACATCTTGCAGCATTCGGAAGAGTACAAAGTAGCATTTTATAATTAACAAGCATGTTGTAGAATTAATGCCCAGAGATCCTTCCTCGACTTCCTACGAGAAAGCAATCCCGGAGCCAACATATCCATCTCATATCTCAAGTATCCATTTCTAGTTGTAATAGATTGGGATACAACTCCGAGCGTCCGTTACCGTTGACACGGCTATTCGAATAGATAATCTTCCCTGCATATCGGCCGACAGAAGATTGGCAATTTCTTCGAGACATGTTCGGGCCGCTCCAAGATATATGTCTACCGAATTGAAAGCATTAAATTCTGGGTCGGAAAAGGCCGCCTGGCGGAAGGCTCCTTGCGTCGCCGCTGATTAATCACACTCTCTACTTCAGAATTGGTAACCGAAACATCCTCTGGATCTTCCGTAGGATGGTGTGTTGAGGGATCCTTCGCATTGACCTCCGTCTGCATTGAAGGTATTCGACCACTACTGGACACTCCCTGGACGTCTTTGGACGATCGGGATGGCACTTCTTCCTACGGAATTAAATCTCAATGGGGCCCCATATAGATGAGGCTAATAATGAGCTAAGCAATTTTGAAAAACATCCCACCTTTTTTGGAAGAAGCATTTGGCGCAGTCGCTTTTCGTTTGGAGGCTCTTTTGTTGGCTGGAATTGATGCTGCCTCCGTTGGTGTTCGGTGTGAAGTACGGCGACCCTTGGGAGTAGAGGTTAGCGTAGCCGGAGTAGCATGAGGCGAATGCCTTGTTGGAAAGGAGGCCTTCTTGCTACTTATAACGGAAGAGGGGAGAAGCCCAGGGTGATCGGCTGTGATAGCCACCCTGGAATCATCGAGGCTTTCCTGAAAGAAAACCCCGTCCTCAAAATCGATCGATATCTCTGGGTCCTCGTGGAAGCCCGGGTCGTCATCACAAGAATGACCCTCCGGCTGAGGAGCAGGGCAGCTGATGCCTTCCACTTGACGCCTCCAGCTCTATTCGGAAAAATGGTTGAATCAATTAGTATTCAGGTGTGAAATTAGAGCTATGTACACAAGTTTGGACTTACCCATTCGATGGGGTTGTAGCCAGAGTAGCCTTTCCAGTTTCTTGGGCGGACAAACCTTCTTCTTCGCCTTTGGAAAGGTCCACCAATATGGCTGCCATTGCCACTTGATTGCCCAGCCCTTGTTGCTTCTAGCGGGACACGTCACTCGTCCCGTTGTAGTGCCACAGGGGATGTGTCCTTTGTTGAAGAGGTTGCACGCATCGGTCGACCACAGCAGCCATTACGTCAACCATGGTCAACCCGCCGTGAGCTAGCACCCTTATCTTGGCAGCTAAGCACCACACCTCGATAGACTCTTCCTGGGAAGGGCCCTTGGGCCGCCAGTAAAGTTGTTTCTTAAGTGAGGCGTCCGAATACACGGGCAGACCCCTCTGATCTAGTTCGAACAGGGAGACATCCTTGACATAAAACCATTTAGAAGACCACTCTTCGGAATCTTTCTTTGGAGTCCCAATAGGATATCCGGTGCTAGCTATACGGCACACTTCGGCTCCGCCTACTTCAAGGATTGATCCCTCATGGGTGCGGGGGAGGAGACAGAAATATTTCCTCCATAGCTCGAAATGGGCCTCACAACCTAGGAACATCTCGCAAAGAGCGATAAAGCCAGAAATATGCGGAATTGATCCTGGGGTGAGGTTGTGGAGTTGGATCCCATAAAACTCTAACAGGCCCCTTAAGAAAGGGTGAATGGGGAATCCTAGGCCTCTTAGAAGGAAGGATACAAAACATACCTGAAAGTGCAACTATCCCTGGGTGGTTTTGGTAATTCCTAACAACATATAGCTCATTGAGCTAATGCTATTTCAAGATAGATATTTCAGGAAATCTCAATGATTGGCATGGCATGGACTAGAAAGTTGACCCTTCAAAATGCTAAGGACAAAAGATTGGCTCAAGCTCAAAGCACAAGACTCTACATTTTCTATTTTAGTGATCCAAGATCACATTGAGTCTATAGGAAAAGCCAATACTATTAAGAAGGGATGAGGTGTTGCTTAATGAGGTGCTTGCTCAAAATGCTTAGTGATATGCTCCAAAACCCTCCACTACATTCTCATATCCACATATGTCCCAAACCACAAGTCTAACTCGGCCCCACCGATTCTTTCTATCCGGAGCCACCGAGTTCAATTGACATAGCCACTGCCAGACCCTAGTCTTTTCGGTCTCACCGATAGGGATCTCGGTCTCACCGAGATGGGATTGTAATCTCTCTGTTTCCCTTCGTAACATTTCGGTCAAACCGAGATGAGCGATCGGTCCCACCGAGATTGCAATGCAAACACTCTGTTTCCTTTTCGTAATGTTTTGGTCCAACCGAGATGAGTGAATCGGTCCCACCGAGTTTGCCTGACCAACTCTCTGTTTGACTATTACCAAAATCAGTCCCACCGAGTTTGTGTAATCGATCTCACCGAGATTACGTTATGCCCTAACCCTAATGATATCGGTCCCACCGAGTTGACATGTTGGTCCCACCAAAACACCTAATGGTCACATTATGAACCAAATCGGTCTGACCGAGTTCTCTGAATCGGTCCCACCGAGTTTGGTGATTTGTGTGTAACGGTTAGATTTTGTGTGGAGGCTATATATACCCCTCCACTCACTCTTCATTCATGGAGAGAGCCATCAGAACATGCCTACACTTCCAATACCTATTTTCTGAGAGAGAACCACCTACACTTGTGTTGAGGTCAAGATATTCCATTCCAACCACATAAATCTTGATCTCTAGCCTTCCCCGAGTTGCTTTCCACTCAAATCTTCTTTCTACCAAATCCAATCCTATGAGAGAGAGTTGAGTGTTGGGGAGACTATCATTTGAAGCACAAGAGCAAGGAGTTCATCATCAACACACCATTTGTTACTTCTTGGAGAGTGTTGTCTCCTAGATTGGCTAGGTGTCACTTGGGAGCCTCCGACAAGATTGCGGAGTTGAACCAAGGAGTTTATAAGGGCAAGGAGATCGCCTACTTCGTGAAGATCTACCCGAGTGAGGCAAGTCCTTCGTTAGCGACGACCATGGTGGGATAGACAAGGTTGCTTCTTCGTGGACCCTTCGTGGGTGGAGCCCTCCATGGACTCGCACAACCGTTACCCTTCGTGGGTTGAAGTCTCCATCAACGTGGATGTACGATTGCACCACCTATCGAAACCACGGATAAAAAATCTCCGTGTCAACATTGCGTTTGCTCCCTCAAACTCATCCCTTTACCTTCATATGCAATTGTTTTACATCCCGCTGCTATACTCTTAGAATTGCATGTGTAGGTTGATTGCTTGACTTGTGCTAAGTTGTTAAAATCTGCCAAGAACTAAAATTGGGAAAAGGCTAGATTTTTATTTGGTCAAGTAGTCTAATCACCCCCCTCTAGACATACTTTCAATCCTAGAAGTGGTATCAGAGCTTTGGTCTCCATTTGCTTTGATTTCCATAGCTTTTGGTGGTCATAGCCTTGGTTTCACAACCTAGGAGAGTATGGCGTCTAGCAAGGGAAATTACCACTGTAGAGGTCCTTACTTTGATGGTACAAATTTTGCTAGTTGGAAGCATAAGATGAAAATGCATATTCTTGGACATAACCCCGCCGTTTGGGCTATTGTGTGTATTGGCTTGCAAGGTGAATTCTTTAATGGGAGAGAACCAAACCGTGAAGCTACCGCGGAAGAGTTGAAGATGCTACAATACAATGCTCAAGCTTGTGATATTCTCTTCAATGGATTGTGCCCCGAAGAATTCAACAAAATCAGCCGTCTTGAGAATGCAAAGGAAATTTGGGATACTTTGATTGATATGCACGAAGGTACCGACTCCGTCAAGGAATCCAAATTGGATGTGCTTCAAAGTCAACTTGACAAGTTCAAAATGAAGGATGGTGAAGGTGTCGCCGAAATGTACTCTAGGCTTGCTCTCATCACAAATGAGATTGCCGGCTTAGGAAGTGAAGAGATGACCGACAAATTCATCATCAAGAAGATCCTAAGAGACTTCACTACAAAAAAATGCACTTCCATGATGATACGTGTTTCTCACAGTAGGTCGCGTTTTTTGTCATGCATGTACATCCATGACGATTTTGTGACAGAATCAAGATAGTCATACCTGTGCTGTCGTAGAAGTGTTCCATGACATTACCAAAATTATCATCACGGAAGTGTCCACTTCCATGATGATAAATCGCGCGTCACAGAAGTGCTTTCGTCAAGGGTGACCGACACGTGGCATCCACCGTAACGGAACGCCGTTAAGCTATCGGGTCGGGTTTTGGATCCGATAACCCGTTAACAGCCTCGACCAATGGGAAATTTCCACGTGTAAAATTCTTATTGGCTGGACGAAACACGTGTCAGCTCGTCAGTGGGTCAGATAGGCGCCTATGATATGTCGACACGTGCCACGGCCCACCACTGGCCCATTTAGCTTACAAAGCCGGCCCGTTTGACTTGGTCAAAAGTTAACGGGCTGGCCCATGAAAAGCCTGTTAACGGTCTCTTCGCAAATAGCCCATTTTACGGCCCGTTAACTCACGGCCCGTTAGGCCCTAAAGGAAATCGGCCCAACAACGTCATGTGGGCCGTCGAATATAACACCAGCCCATTTCACTTTCGGCCCATGTATGGCCCACGACGTCTTTCGGCCCATATGAGGCCTTCGTATCTTTCGGCCCTTTACAGGCCCACGGTGACTCTAGCCCATAATGAACAGTAATTTTCTTTATACCCGTTAACGGCCCGTGATTTATATGGGCCGTTTCCAGCCCGTGTTAGCTTTCGGCCTATTGACGGCCCATACGTTCTTGGGCTCCTTTTCGGCCCTCGATTACTTCCGGCCCGTTACTAGCCTCTTCCCCTAATGGGCCAAATTCGGCCCATGGCAAGAGTCGGCCCGTTACTGGCCTGTTCCCCTAATGGGCCAAATTCGGCCCATGGCAAGAGTCGTTCCATTACTGGCCTGTTACCCTAATGGGCCAAATTCGGCCCATGGCAAGAGTCGGCCCGTTTCTGGCCTGTTAACCCGTTGCACCGTTTCCAGCCCGTCCTATATTCTGGCCCATTAACGACCCGTTATGCCTGTGACAGAATTAAGCCTTTGCTGTCCTACGGCCTGTTAACGGCCTGTTACCGTGCTGGGTCGATACCAATTACGCCCGATTACGTCCCATGTAGACCCATTTATCCGACGGCCCGAGGCCCACCGATTACAGGCCCATTTATCGACGGCCCGTAGGAGACCCATGGATCCTACGGCCCGTATATGGCCCATGGTAGTTGCGGCCACTAGCAAACCAGGGAAAAAGAAGACTAGGAAATAAATAAGGCTGAAACTAACGCTAGGCTAGTAAGGCGATTGCGCAGATTACATCCACTCGGCATCAAAGATCGCCACCAGTGCAAATATAGGGAACACCCTACACTATACAAAAATGGCTTGCTATTTTCTTCAGCCGGTGGCTGCACGTTAAGAATAAATTTTGTATCGCACCAAAACAAATTACAACTATATAACAAAAGGAAGGTTGGCATAAAACTTAACAGTCTAGCAGATAAATGCACCACCAGAAGTTCAGAAGCTCAGTTCATTTGACCTGACTGTTACGTTTTCATGCTGTATTGTCCGATGGAGCACCATAACCCTCGCCTTATTTCCCCTAGGCTCCTGAACAACATAGCAAATGTCTGATAGTCTGGTTTCAAAACCATGCATATCTTGATGACATTGAGCAATGTTTCTCCTTGTTTCACAAAGGGTCTCTGTTAGGGAATGGACTTGTGTCTGGAGCGCAGATACAACATTGCTTTGAGCTTGCATATATTGATCATGAGGCAGTTTGGACGATATTGCCTTAACAACCAACCCAGTATTACGCAAGAACGTGCTTTTGGCACTGTTAGTGGACAGGTACTGACCCACTACAGCAAGAGCTGACATTGCGGTTATAGTTGCCTCGCCACCTTCAGAAGGTGGCGGTTCCACCATTTTGTCCATAGCTCGCTGAAAAGTTGAGGTTTTACATTAGTAGTACCAGAACAGAAGATATTAAGGAGGCAGCAAAACCACACAAAATAGCTTTGGTATATATACAGAACTTATTCTGGTGAACCCATGTAAAATATTAGTTGTATTTTATTGCAAAGTACATAATAAAACCAGGTTCCAAACATATGACCATGTACCATCGCTAATGTATTGTCTATTTCTTCACATTGTATTGAGGGCTAAGGATAAAGAGACGAAATTCATATCACAAAACAACTAAGAACAGACAAACAGGCAATTGTAACGTTGTGTGGGCAAGTCCGGCAGGGAACTAGATTATGGGTCAAGATCAAAGGAACATCACTCCTCTCTTTTAAACCTTGTAAGGTGCAATGATACGCTAAGACAATTGTGTATAAAATTGAAAAGAGTAATAGACATTGGCTGCAAACCATGTAGTTCAAGGCACAAGTCAGAGTAAGTAGTAGTTAAAAGGCATGAGGATTAAGGACTTACAACAGCGGCTTTGACTGGTGTAGTCATGCCCTTCTTCTTGCTGGTGTGACAGTCCTTGAAGATTTCCACAGCATTTGGTTCAGGTACTTTTTGGTCCTTGCGGGCTTTCCTCTACATTTCGAACAAGTCAATATAGATCTGATAATATGGTACAGCGAAAAGAGTGAAACAGCAGCTAATTACAAGAGCCTCGCAGTGTGCAATATAGCTGTGAGATCCTGTCATCTATTGGAATTTCACTTTCGTACGGTTGGCCTTGTTCTTTGAACAGTTCACCTACAAGAAGATAGATTTGTGTGGCACATGTGTAAATAGGACTTCAACATGTGATCTGATCACATATATATAATGTACCTGATACTTCGGATCAAACCAGTGTTTAACAAGGCCCCTCCAGTCTTCATCCGATATATTTTCCACTGGAGATGTTTGGGAAAGTTCACTGTTAGCCTTGCCTTCAAAGTGAGTTTTCCTTCAAGTTATACCGATACTGTCGCAGAGCAGACTTGAAAACATGGGTGCAAGCTTGTCTGGTTGCACCATCTTGGCTATCCAACTTGAACCTCATCTGTTGAAAATTATGGGAGTCTCATTATCAGCAACCTAGAAAGTATGGGAGAGAGCAAGACGATATTACTAGTTTCCATACATAACCATACTTATAGATAAATGGTCGAGGAAGGTGTTGAACTGGGTTTCGTCTTTGTCATTCCTGTACTGAATCCATGTTGGGAGGATACATACATGACACCTAACGGCAACCGCTGCCTCTGATACTAACTTGGCTGACTCTGTAGCATCACGTGGCCTTTTTAAACTTGCCTCAAAACGGATCTCTATTCTTCCTCCTCTAGATTTAGTTAACCTATCGAGCATTATCCCTGATGTTTGTTTCCTCTTGCGCCTAGGTGCTAGTCCAACAACGAACATAGGAAGTGTTAGTGTACATCAAACTGTGAGACTACATATAAAGAAGCATGCAACTGTAACTTGACTCTAGCAACTACCTTCTTGCTGTTGAAGCTCACAAGGTTCATCTGATATTGCCAACTCGTCTTGTGTCAAGAGTGCTTGGAAAGTAGTGTCAGGTGGCAAGGGAGCTTGGGAACGTGCTGCTAGCTCAGTTGACGCACGAGTAAGTCGTGCAGCTGGTAGTACTGTGGTAGGTGTTGCAAGAACTAGGGCTGTCTCTGCTTGTTTGGTGGCAGCTATTTGTTTCTGTTTGGCTTTTTTTGCAACTCGTGTAGCATGGGATGCCGTGTTTGTAGAATTTTCCGCTGGACTTTGACCTTCTATTGCACCATCAGTACCAGTAGAATCTGTAGGATTCATCCGCTTCTCATTCCCTGCCATTCTGTGTTTCTTCCTCTTTCTCTATGCCATGTTAAGTCAAGCCGACAAGAAAAATGAATAACAATTTAGTTCTTCAGAACAAATTGATGCGTGATGCAGACGAACTGCTTTGATGTTAGACAACCACATGATAGGAGGATGTAATATGTATGAAAAACAGGACGGAAGAGATAACCAGAACTATGATGTGTAAACTAAGAAGAAGACATTTCACCAAATTAGAAGCAATGCAATGGAAGGTAGACACCATATGAAAGATGCAACGAATATCACTCTA
This sequence comes from Triticum aestivum, assembly GCF_018294505.1. NCBI lineage: Eukaryota > Viridiplantae > Streptophyta > Magnoliopsida > Poales > Poaceae > Triticum > Triticum aestivum. The sequence goes on along the minus strand of NC_057814.1, from coordinate 409,392,895 downwards.
CCAAGTTAAAATTGTCTCGTCATAAGTGCCATTTCAACAAATTAGTAGTACAAGCTAGAAAAGAATGTGAGATGTAACCTATATCACACTCCGAAGTCAAACGTGTCTTATGATAAGTGATTGTTGCAGGTTACACAACAGTAGTAATTTGATGTAAGAACATGGTGTGATAGATAGATATTGTATGTTCTAGAAACAGGGACATGTCTTATTCAAGTATAATGTGTAAAGTAAGCAGATGGAATTCAACAAAATTAGAAGCAATACAAGCTAGACATCACACATAACATGCAACCACATATAACAGTGCCAAGTTAGAGGGAGCACCGGTGATGCTGCACCAGGGGAGACGTGCTCATCATAAACATAGCTTTGTTGAGTGTCTATGCATGTGTTGTCTTGGAAATCATCTTGGGGGTGTGGAGGAGTAGAAACTGTAGAGGCCCTTCGTTCGGAAGGAGCACCTTTATCTGATGCCTTGCTAACTTCCTTCCGCTTTATTGATTTTGAATTGTCAAGTAAAACCGACAAGAAAAAGCAATAAAATTCTCTCTTCAGAACTCATTCATGCATGATACTGACAATCACTACTTTGATGTAAGGCAAACACATGATACCAGGATGGAATATGTACGAAAAACAGGACGGCATGGCATGTTCACAACTGTTTGTGTAAACTAAGTAGAAACCATTCCAGCAAATAAGAAGCAATGCAAGCTAGACACCACATGAAAGATGCAACCAATATGACTCTGCCAAGTTAAAAGCGTCCCATCATAAATGGAATTTCAACAAATTAGAAGCAGCGCATGCTATAAATCATATGAAAGATGCAACTAATATCGCACTGCATATACTAAAGGTGTCTCGTCATGTTGATTGATGCGGGATACAAAAAAACAATAGTTTTATGTAAGGACATGCTTAATAGACAGATGTACTATGTACTAAATACAGGAAGGCATGTCACATTAACAGGTATAATGTATAAGCTAAGCAGACTAGCACATGCAGTTTAACCAGATTGGAAGAATTACAATCTAGACACCATATGCAACATGCAACCACATATCACGCTGCCAAGTTAGAGCAAGCACCTGCGATGCTAGTGTAGGGGAAATGCTGTAATCAACTACAGAGCTACGTTCACTATCTTCATCTAGCATTTCTGTTTCTTGAGAATCATGTCGGGAGGCTGACGCTGCATTCTTTAAATGAGGAGTAGTCCCCTTGCCTGCCTGCCTCGTCATAAGTGATTGATGAGGGATACACAAGAACATTAGTTTGATGTAAGAACATGGTTAATACACAGATGTACTAGTATGTACCAAAAACAGAAAGGCATGTCATATTCAAAGGTATAATGTGTAAGCTAAGCAGATGCAATTTAACCAAATTGGAAGCAATACAAGCTAGACATCCGGCTGGAGTGGTGAGCATGATCATCTAGGACCTGAGAGCCTGGTGGGAGGCGGGCTGCTTCGCCACCATCGCAGCTTTTTAGTTGGCTTCCAGGTGATGCCTATCTTTGCTGGGCTTGTCACTGGCTCGGCCAGTGCCCTGACTAGCTATTTGTCTTCTGGTGCTCACGGGATGGTGGTTCATGTAAAAAAATATCTTTCCTTATCTTACCGACTTCGGCCTTTCGAATACAAGCTAGACACCATATGGAACATGCAACCACATATGACACCGCGAAGTTAAAGCAAGCACCTGGGATGGTGGTTCATTGCGAGCGAGGTCATCAACTCCAGAGCTACGTTTACCGTCTCCATCTGCTGACACTGCACCCTTTATAGCGCTGTAACGTGTCTTGCCTACCCGCATACGAAGCTGGAGCGACTTCTCTCTTTTCTTTTTGGCTTCTCTCATGGCAGCAGAGTCTGAAATACCCTTGCATAAAAACACAATAGTGAGAGTAAGGGTGAAGTGTGTGCAGAACTAGTGCACTGTAAAAGTAGCAGATAGCAGGTGGCTGAAAAATAAATGACAGGAGACATATGATAGCTCTACAACATTGCATGGCAAACAAAATTAGATTCTACTCCGTATGATTTTGTAATATATGAGCACAGGAAATGCAGGTACTCCTCCAGCACACCACCACATGTGGTCATATCTAAGATAACAGTCGACTGAAAATAAATAGGTCAGTCGATTTTTTTAATGAACCGTCCGATCTATAAGGAACGGGCAGATGGCCTTCGTCTACCTCCCGCCAGTCACTGTTGACGATCTTTCTCGAACCGCCAGCGACCACCGGCCCAGACCCCTGCCTCCGCCGCCCCGCCCTCCCATCGACCTCACACCACCGCCGTGCTTGGCAGCGCCCCCAGGCCATCCCTTTAATCCCGGCCGACCTCCAGATCGGGCGCCAGTAGCTCTAGGCCGCACACGCCCCTAAGATAAACACCAAGGCGCTGCTTCCCCGGCGTAATAGGCGTACTAGCGCCTGTTACGCCGGGGAATGCTTCCGTTAATTGGGAATCAACTGGCCAGAAATTGAAATTCAGGGGGGCGACGGACCTCTAGCTAAGGTGAAATAGTATATGAGGAGAAACCTTGTGCATCGCGAGTTACTAGGAACATCTAGTATCAAGAAGAAGCGGTCAACTAGTGTCTTCTGTGGGATGAATACCGTGCAAGCAGAGACGTAAGATTTGCACGAATAAGGGAAGAGGAGTACCTTTTTCGGTTGCCGGTGTGGTCACCTCCACATGTCGCGCCGATCTTCTTCTTTTTACCGGGGAAACCGATGTTCTGGAGGGTGCAGGCTTGGACGAACCCATGGCCAAATTGTTGACTGTGTTGCCGTGGCCGTATGTCGGCGGAGGGGAAGCAGATCCGAGGCGGCGAAGGACGGCGTAGCAGGAACAGCTCCGGTGCGGTGGAGGGTGGCGAAGTTGGAGCGGCAGCGGTGAGGCGCAGGACGGCGTGGTTGAACTGGCTCGGGTACGGACGGCTCGGCCTCGGCTTCAACTACTAGCCGTGGAGGGCGTTGCGGTTGAGGTTGCGGTGGACGACGACGTCGGGGTATCGGCTCCGGCGTGATGGAGGAGGGCGGCGGTTGATGGGTGGGATGGGGTGGCGGACGGAGGACGCCGGGGTTTCGCGGCTGGTGGAGAGGTAGTTTTGGCGCCCACGGAGTACGAATGGGGAATCGGACGGGTGGGGGGAACCATGTTTCGGTCTGGGACGCGCTTGTTTTTGGCTTTTTTGAACAGAAGATGGGACGCGCTTGTTTGAAATTTGGGGAAAGTACAAACTTTGCCCCCCTCTTAAATTTCGGACCTACTGCGGGTCGGGGGTAGGATGGTAATCCCAGGTGTCCCAAATAGTGGGCGGGAGCGATTTCGGCCGCGCGCATGTGTGCTTAGGCGGCCATTGTGTATGAATGTTTTTCGGATGCGGTTGCGTGGCGTCTAGATGAAGCTACAAACCTACCCCGGTTTAGACCTTTGGACGTCGGGCCGGTAGGTTTCACGGGTCGGAGTTATTAGAAAAGTAATTTCCTTGTACTACCAAACATTGGTCTCACGCGGTTTCGGGCGAGTAGAGGCTCTTTTGGCGCTTCGTTCGAAATTTTGAAACACAAGCATTCACGTTTAGAGTACTCTTGAACTATGAGGATTGACCTAAATAGACAACGTTATATTTGACCTTGTATGTTTGAAAACCTCATTAAATTATCCGCTTCTTTTTGAAATTTTGACACTTGAAAATCCTATAACTACGATTATTTTGGAATGGAGGAGCTAAATTTGAATCTATTTTGTACACGACTACATATGCTATTATGTACAAAATCAGAGCAAAGATTGGTGCCCCCATAATTTAGGTATGGTTTACAAATGCCATGATATCAAATTCAAATAATTGAATGGACTTCATGTTGAATTCGATTTTTTTAAACCACCTTAAGTTGAATTCAAATGTATGCTAGTTCATAGGTAGCTATTTATAATGTCCATTGTGTAACTTTCGTATGTATAATGTGCTTTACACACACAACATGAACTATACTCACGTTTATATTCGATTGCTAAAGCGATGCATTGTCTGGAGTTCAAAATACTAACTATGTGGATCAATTGTGTCGAATAATAACATAGACATGCTCAAATTCGATAGAATCTAGATGTCTGATGGATCAATGACCGCTCCTTACGCGAATTGCAAATATCATGATCCCATCCTAATATTTGGATACAATTTATATCTTTAATCAATGTGTAGAGCAGTCTTTTACGTGTAGTTTCACTCTCCATCGGTGGTCTCTCACACATGCTCACACACTCTCTCCCGAGGTGTCTTTCTCGCACACATGCTCTAGATATAACCCTCCCTCCCTCTCGTAACCATTTACAACTGTTTTCACTAACCTTTATCACAAGCACTCTTCCTCTCGCAAACATACACACGCACAATCCTCATCGACCCTTTCTATATACATGGACCTGCCTACGTGTCTCATGTACGCACATTATCTTTACGCCTGTCTCTCACGCATTGTCTCACACCTCTCTTCCTAATCGACGAGTATGATTCTAGCAGAGCATTCTGTAGGATGCCCCTTAAAGTTAGGTTGGATGAATAGTAATATCAGAGATAAAGGGGTTACCTTAGTCCGAGAACCTAGGGTTACAAATCCTAGCCGGCTTTGTCAGTGGACACAGAGTCCTTCACAATTCTGCTATCTTTGTCTTGTACGACTAGTCATCCATGGGTCTTCCTAAATGCGTCACGGGCCGACCAATGTGGCGCAGGACGGAACCGAACGAAGGGCCTCACCTCGACCCACCGGACCTCACGCGGTGACACACCCTCTGCCCCCACGTCTCATTATCTTCTCACACCCACACATACCAACACAAACACCACACACACAGAAAATTTCTCCTGGTGCCTCTATTCCCTCCCCCCTTGCATATACACACTCAAGGGAATGGAATCTCTTGTCGTGACGTCATATTCGTCTCTCTCTCTCTAGACCACTCTCATTTCTCGTGCTATCTCTCCCACGCCCCCCCCCGTCGGCCCCTCTATCCATGCCTCTCTCGAATACGTAATACACACACATACCTCTCTAGGCCCCGCCAAATGCATCAACTACACATTCACACATGTTACATCACGTACCCCATTGATCTAAAAAGCCCTCTCTTCACGTTTATTTCGCATACAACATTCCTTTTGAATAAAGTGTGGCCAAAAAATTATTTTAGAGTTTCTACATATATACAACATTACAAAGTTATATGGAGGAGTACGAACGCTAATTTGCATTGCATGGTGCCCACAATGATATTTATTCCGCACTGTGAATTTGTATATTTTTATACTATATACAAAGTTAGTCATAATAAAGAGAAACGAAGAGCATCTCTCTCTCCATCGCATACCCCCCTGTACGCCCCTTTCACGTATGCACACAAAACTATCTCCAGGTCCTCTAAAAGTAAGCCCCCAGAAAATTCACGCATGTTTCATCTTTCTCTCGCGATATATGCAATGACGATCATTGTATTTGAAGCGAAAGCACGATACGTACATTGGACTTCAGAATCCACTCATTACGGTCACCATTTACGTTTAGTGGTTATTATACAGTCACGGGCTCACCGTACAACTCTGTATTTGCTCATGACATGACTAGTTGACCAGTTAAACGCTCCACGTGGCACCTCTAGTGTTGCATCACATTATCTCACTACCATCGTGCCCACCTGTCGACTTGTATATACTCTACATCTACACTCTTATAAAATACATAAAATACACTCTTATAAAAAACAGAGTTGGTGATGATGGTGTGCCTGCCATCCTGCAATATAGGCCGTCCGATTTATATCTGACGGATAGGAAAGAAACTATGGCAATTTTGCAAAAAGGTACCCACACACCTCTCCACATTTGCAAATAAGGCCTTCCCTCGTTCATCCTTTTCTCTCACAAGATAAACAAGTCATACAAATGCATCTTGATGTTACGTGCAACGCACGGGCATCTTGCTAGTAAGAATGAAAACAAACGACAAAAAAATATTTGGACGGTGGTTCGAAGTCATGACCGCGGGCACAGCGGACAAGGTGGCCTTGTATTGGTATGCTGAGCCGTCTGTTTTAACACACAGGAGCTGGTGTGGTGATTATACACACACGCACGCATGCACACGAACTGCATCCACGCAACACTCACACAAACACATGCACCCACGCACGCACGCAACACTCACACGTACACACGCAGCCACGCACGCACGCAACACTCACACGCACACACGCACGCATGCATGCACACACCAGTACACCACACGACCAACACACACTCTCACGCTCAAGTGCTCAACCTACACGTGCATGCGCACACATCAGGCCCTGACAGACACATACACAACCAGGTGATTCCCGCGCACGGGTTGGAGCCTTGTCGCGCCTGCGTAAATTTGTGTTTATCTGACCTTTTGCCTATGCGAACTGACAGGTGGGACCCACAAGGAACGTGGTCAATTTAACTAGTCAACATGGCGCCACGCAGACTATTTGGCCGGTCAACAGAGTGCAATCCGATGCTGAACTGTGAGCAAGTGACCGTATAATCACCGCAAAACGTATATAGTGACCGTAATCAGCTTATTCTGAAGTTCGGTGACCGTATTACGCTTTTCTCTCTGTAGGCCCTCCAAAACTACATCTCTACACGTTCTCGCATGTTACATCTAACAACTATGCAATACAGCACTACTACTACACTCTAACACAATAAATCATATGTGTTTTTAGTTTTACTAGATATCATATTGTTACTTATAATTATTCAGTTTGCATACATTAAAATTGCCTTTGAAATGTATGGCCAGTATCATCTACCGCGCGGGAAAAATCCCGCCCTTTCCTGTTTAATCGGGTTTGTATCGATGGATCGTGCGAAACAGCAAAACTATAGTACTATACAGTACTACAAGTGACAGTTCACTGGGCCGTCGTGTCGTCTACTCCTCCGTCGTAAGAGTGGAGCGCTCGCTTTCATAAATCTTCTAGTCCCTTTCGCCGACATGTGGGACATCAAGCTACCGGGTCCACGTGCCATACCGGAATACAGTGCAGAGCAGCCGGGGTGAAGCACCCCAGTCATGGCGCCGGCGTAGTAATGAGCAATGAGGCGTCAAATCACAAAGCTGCACCTTTCCCGCAGTTAAGTTGGAGGGACGAAGCAACCATCATTTCACTCGTTGCTGAATCCGCTTCTCCCTCATCTTCTTCAACTTAACCACGTGTTGCTTCTGCCGTTGTTCTGCCTCATGTGGGACGCGGATCGGCTTGGTAAAGCACTGACACGTGGGACCGCATGTTAGCAAACCGCCAGGACAACGTCCTCCGAAAATAAGAAGCCTAATCCTAGACTTACAAAGGGCTACGTAGCTGCTACGTATACTTTCCATCTAATCTATATATGCCCCCCTGATTTTCAGGTGGGGTGGGCCTAATCCTCTCCTTTAATCCAATCAAATAGTCCCACATCACATCAGTTCGTAACTTTACGTAAACCATTACGTGGATGTAGCATTGCTCAAATAAGAAACCTCCCCCGCCATCCGCGCGGCAAAATCACCTCCTTTTTACTAATCTTGATTCTATAATTTTTTAGATCAATATAATTGAGATTTGTATAGATAGCACACAGGAGCAAAACCAAGTGGTACGGTTAAGGGCATCCACAATGTGTAGCCAAATGTGAAAATAGCTTTTGGCATCGTGGGAACCATTGTGGACGGTGTTGCCAAAGCCAAAAAGATGGAACCGAAGCTCCCTGATTGATTGATTGAAGGAATAGAAAAATGCAACGTCTCTCCTCTTTCTCCCATGCTTGGACGCATGTAGTACAGTATAGAGCACAGAGTCTACTCCCCTGTCCCTTCTATCACAAATCACAAAGCAGTGAGGCGTCAAATCACAAAAGCACGGACGAAGCAACCATCATTTCACTCTTCGCTGACTCCGCTTCTCCATCGTCTTCTTCGAGAAACCATCTCACCGCACTAGTACTCCTAGTAGTACTAGTAAAGGACTTCCTGGATGCAAATAAGACTTCCTGCCGCATTAGTTATCGACCTTTATTTTTTAACATACAATCTGAGTGGATAGCTCCTGTGGTCATCACACGTGAGCGGATATATAGGTGGGCTAGGTGGGCAGGCGGCAACAATCTAAGTGCTAAAAGAGTTGATCTGGAAAAAAGAGTTGATCCAATGCTTGGTTTTGTTTGGATTTTCCAACTATGACCATTGGATAGAGTGGATCAATGGCTTACGTTCAAAGTTATTCTCATTCTATAGAATGGTATAGGAACGTGGAGAGATTTGGTTGATTTTATATCGCTGAATAATATAAAATATTATGAGTGCACACGCTCCACCCCGAGGTTTGTAGCTCCTTCTCGGCCGTCGGGAATCTATGTTCTTCCACTCTTTCGTTTAAGACATGAGCTTTGTTCATCCTGTTGCCGACACGCGGGACATCTATATGCCTCCATTTTACAAAATCATACTATATGCCTCCATGACACGCGGGACATCTAGCATCAAGGTGGCGTGTCATGCAAGAAAATGGAGATATGCAGTGCGTAAGTGAGTCGTGCACTTCGATGGCACCTAGTACTACGCAATATTTTTTCTCCTCGATGGCACGTGAATAGTGCACGTACTCAATGACAGAGCACGGGATGGTAGCCATGGACATGGTCGGCCCTTTTTGAAGAGAGTACTAATAAATAACTTTGATGTGTCCCGTCAACTCGCAGAACGACGAGAAGCTTGCTTACTACGCCTTCTCCCTCGCCAACGCGTGCACGGTGGCTCGCAGCACGAGGAGAAACTTTTGCTTACAAGCGGTGGACGTGCAGCAGTTCATTTGGTGTCAGATTGCCAAAAGTATTACTGTAGTACCATAATTATTGTTCGACTTCCGGAAGAGGAGAAGAGCCAAGCGCAAGGTCACCTACTAACCTAGTACAGTACTACTATAGCCAAAGCTGGTCCACCTTTTTAGAGCATGGTTAATTAATATAGGCGGCTCTTGCAGCGGCACATCATTTAGAGCAAGTACTCTCTTCGTAGGAACAAAGGAAGTGAAACAAAAGTTGGAGTGGATGCTAGATTGCCAATTAAAACATGATTACATAGGAAAAAAATCCTATAGCATTCTATCCTATGAATCAAACGACCAATGTAGGAAAATTATGAGGGGGGTCTCTCCAACAGTGTTCCTTGGCTCGCACCTAGCATCACGGTGGTCGAACTTGGAGTCATTCATCTGGTACACGTGGCATCTCAGATCTGGACACAAGGTGACGCGAAGGAGGTACACTTGCGCACGGCTGTCGCGGTCGCACCGCACCCTCACACGGTCGCTCCTGCACGCCGCGGTCGCACCGCACCCTCACACAGTCGCTCCTGCACGCCGCAAACCCAACCAAGGGAACGCACCCTCACTGACACGTGCTGTCGCATGTGAACAAACCAAACTCAGCCATCCTATCGCTGACACATAATTTTCGTTCATAGAGTATGTTTATCCAACCGCATGTTGGGGAGTATCCGTACGGCCCGTGCGGTGGTCTGTTGGGGAAGAAGAAGAGGTGAGGAAGAAGGAAAGAAGGGTTAGGAGACGTAGGATATTCATCCAACCGCCTGAAATGGTAGACTGACCCAAGTCAGGCGACTTGCATAACAAATATATGTTTTTACACAGCAAAAGATCCATAAAAACAACAACATAAAGAAAAACTATCACTGCTCGCGGAAAGAGACGGCCTCGTCGTCTTTGGCTGCCGGCGCGAACCAGCCGTCGCTGCCGACGTGTGTCTCCGCACCGTGGTTGTCCTCGGCCTCCAGCTACTCGTTCAAGCGGAGCGTGCGGGCGCTCTGCACGGACGAGAGCACAGCCCGGTTCAAGTCGAGGACGTCCGGTTCCGCCTGCAGGAGGGCCTCGATGGCAGCGGCATCCGCGCGCTCCGCGTCGAGTCGAGCCTCCGCCGCCCGGTTCAAGTCCAGGACGTCCGGTTCCGCCTGCAGGAGGGCGTCGATGAGAGCGGCATCCGCGCGCTCTGCGTCGAGTCGAGCCTCTGCCGCCCGGTTCAAGTCCAGGACGTCCGGTTCCGCCTGCAGGAGGGCCTCGATGGCAGCGGCATCCGCGCGCTCCGCCTCAAGTTGAGCCTCCGCCGCCCGGTTCACATCCACGACATCCGGTTCCGCCTGCAGGAGAGCCTCGATGGCAGCGGCATGCGCGCGCTCCGCGTCGAGTTGAGCCTCTGCCTCCCGGTCCTCCTTTAGTATCGCCATGTTGAACCGCTGGTCCGCCTGCACCATGGGGGACTCGGACGCCGGCACGAAGTCGACGTCCATCGTCTCATACCCATCGGGGGCCTTCTGCGCCGCGACCTCCGCCATGAACATTGGATCGGCTTCCTCCTCCTCGTAGCTTGGCTCCAGAGAACTCGGGGATTGGCCCGCCGCAAAGCGAGCTTGGGAACGGAGGTCTGTGGCGCCGACCGCCGCCGCGATTTCTGCGCGGCGCTCCGGCGTCAGCATCTTGTAGTAAGTGATCTTGCGGCGCACCATGGCTTTCCGGCGAACTAGGGGACGCTTGATGCGGGCTAGGGGATCGAAAGGTGGGGGAATGGGCTGGAGATTTGGTGTGGTTTTAGGGCAGTGGCTGGCGTAGGCCGAGCAGCGAAGGTTCTGGTGTGAATAGTGGTTCCGGTGACGACCGGTCAATCGGTTTTGACTGTACATCGCTCTTGTCGCGTTCGCGTTGCAGCCCGGCACGCTGGACCCTCCACGTCGCTCACCGAATGGAACGCGCTTCGTCTTGCGTTTTCGCTCGCTTGTGGGACCGCAGTTGAGAGCAAACCGACGTCCCTCCCCCTCCCCCGCCCGCGTCATTTATTATACCACCACTCCCTCCGTTTTATGCGGAGTAAATAAAAACAGAGGGAGTATACTACGGATGAGGATCCCCTGACGTGGCCGAACCCATTGAGTAACTGACATGCGGGGCCTAGCAAGCATGGGGTCCGCCAGTAAGTGACCGAAAGGGAGGGTAAGGCAGGGATACCTACGTCAGAGGATCCACTTCCACTATACTACTTTGACCAAATGTTAGAGTAATAATATATGACATGCAACTTACACAAATGTTAGAGTAATAATATATGACATGCAACTTACACAAAGCATACAGGGTCTAATGCGTTTTTCGAGGCTAACTTTGACCAAATGTTAGAGTAATAATATATGACATGCAACTTACACAAAGCATACGGTCAAATTCGTATGTGAAAGGAGTTTCCAATGATATAATTTTCACATTATACATCTCATGTACTATTAATCTTGTCAATAGTCAAATTGGAAACCATCTCGAGTACAAATCTAGGAGTACGTACGAATCTAACAATATTGATTGGGCGTTGTTGAATGTTGATACCTTTTTGATCAAAGTAGAGATACTTTGACTACACATAAAACTTATATGTAAACTAGAAAGGATAGGGGGAGTATATTGTACGTTCAAAAACGAAACGAACATTGAATACCCTTTATATATGATTTGCGGATGCTATGATCACCGGTTCAAAATTTTGAATCCGCCTTAGGTATCACGTGCCCCCACTCGTTCCCTCTCGATTTCATCTCGGGGTCCGGAGATCTATTGAAAGAGGACTAGGGTGGGTACATGCGAATGATACTCGGCGGAATGTTCAAATGAGGCATGCGGGAGGATGGACTCGACTGGAGGGCGACATGATCGATGGAGAAGAGGGTTGGAGAGGAATGAGAAATAAGCAAACGCCACATGATTATACTTGAACGGCTCAAATAAACAATAAGTTGTCTCGCTTGGCCTACATAGTGAAAGGCCTAATGCGCAACGCGGAGCACTGACGCTCGAATATGGCCGGGAAAACAGGGAAACCGACATGTGGGGCACACCCGTCGGGACGACGTAGCGCAGACTAGTCCAATGGAGGAGCTGGCCCACGACCTCCTCGCCACCGACAACCGTTCATGTGGGTCGTTGGGGCCAACAACGGGGCGCAGCTCCAGCACCGCCTCTGGACACGGCGACCGCGGTGAGCGACACGCTCATATCGTCGCTAGACACGGTCGGTTTCAGTGTGCCGAGGGTGGCGTTAGTGCTGTGGCACGACCAACGGTATGTTTGGTTTGTGCCCAAGGTTGCCCCATCAAAGCATTGGGTAGCCAAAATTTTGGTTGAGGTATTGGTTGCCCATGATTTGGCCGACATTGGCAAGAAAAATGAACTAGAGTTGGCTAGAGTTCATTGGCATGCCAAAGAAATGGCAACCATCCAAACAAAGACCAATCTTTGGGTCATGACCAAAATTTTGGTTGAGGTATTGGTTGCCCATGATTTGGCCGACATTGGCAAGAAAAATGAACTAGAGTTGGCTAGAGTTCATTGGCATGCCAAAAAAATGGCAACCATCCAAACAAAGACCAATCTTTGGGTCATGACCAAAATTTTGGTAAGGTGCACTTTGGCCACAATCCAAACACACCCCAACACCCGGCTCGTCGAGGATGCACGGGGCGCCGCGACGCGTCCCCGGAGTGGTGTAGCGCGGCCAACTGCATCCTCTGGACCTGAGACCATGCCGGGTCGTCTTGCTTTTTCAATGACATGCGGGGATCGCATGTGAGCAAAGGGCATCTCCAACGTTGCCACGACCGCAGCTGACTACCCTGGCACACCAAAACCCTCGTCCCTCGCGCCGTCGCGCGGTGCGTTCCCAGCCGGCGCCAGCTGCCCGCATTCATGCCGTCCGTTCGTATGTCGTCGTTAAGAGGCTCGGTGCCCGAGGAACCAACTCCGGCGACTTAATGACGCACCCGGACGCTTGGCCTCACCGGAATGCGCTACTTAAAGCGGCAACGCCCAGCTAACCTCCACACCATAGCGCATCGTCCTCCTACCTGGCACCACATCCGCCATGACCGCAAGTGCGAACGCTCTGCGGGAGAGCTTGTCTTCGGGGATGAAGCTCGAGGTCGCCGCCCTCGCTCAAGTCGCCTCTCGCGACGCAATAGCGGCGTAGCCGGACGCGGACGCGACCGCACAAGCGGTGGCCACGCTGGCGGCCGACGACGGGAGCACCGTCAGCCACGCGTCCTACTTGCCGCCGTCCAACGTCCGGCACCGCCGAGGTCGGGGACTCCTCCGAGGATGAGTAGGGCATGGGAGGCGGCAGGGCATGGTGTGCCAACTGGCCGGTCCGTATCCCGTGTTCTACTCTTCCTCGCCGGAGACCGCACCTTCACTTCACGGGTCTTGAACCCCGCCCCCGTACATAGAGATCGCAGATGGAGGACGTCGGTCGCCGCCGTAGAATAGGTTTAGGGTCGGGTTTCTTTTATTTTTCTGTCCTATAAAAGTTCGAAATGTAATGAAAATCTGCCGTGTTTGCATTAATCTCGGCCGGTGTATATGAACTTTCACAATAATATACATATTGTAGGAGTACTAGCAAGATGCCCGTGCGTTGCACGGAAGATCAAGATCTTGTGGGAGAAAAGGATGAACGAGGGAAAGCCTTATCTGCAAATGTGGAGAGGAGTGCGGGTAAATTGTCATAGTTTCCTTCCTATCCGTTAGATATAGATCGGACGGCCTATATTGCAGGATGACAGGCACACCATCATCACCAACTCTGCTTTTTATTGAACCGAGACAAATCTAACATGCGAAGTAAAATAAACACATAGGGTCTATACATACACAAATTATCTTAGGCACTCCAATAGTACGTCCACTACACATTCACGCATTTCACATCTTTCTACATCTACGGGAACCTACGAAAGGGTTAACGTAAATTGCCTCTCTCTCTCCTCCCCTGATTTTCATGGTGGTGGGCCCCTCCCTCCCCCCAATCTACAATCAACAGCTCACACGTTTCACATTACGTTAATTACGTAACTGGGATTACGTAGGTGTAGCATTACTCGTCCTAAAAAACCCAACTAAGCCAACCTCCCAGCATATCGCGCGGGAAAAGACCCGGCCGCGCCGTTTTAGTCGGGATTACCGGATTACTAGTAGTAGTATCGATGGATCGCGCGAAGCAACAAATTTTTTTGAGGGGGCGAAGCACCTAGTTTAAAAGGAAAAAAGGCGGTACACTCACAGCACTCCTGTCGCGGTCGCATTGCACCCCACACACGTTCGGTCCTGCACACGGCTCACGCAAACGGAACGCGCTTCGGCTTGCCTCTTCACTGACACGTGGGACTGCACTTGGAGAAACCGACCATGCGCCAAACTCCCCCCGCCCACCGCGCGAAAATCCTCCCCCCCACACCCAAAAATTCCCCCCAAATCCGATTCAACCGCCCTTCGGCCAACTAGCCAATAATATTCCCCAAACCCCCCTCCCCCTGTCCCCCTCCACTCCATTCGCTCCGCCAAAGCCGCCCTCCCCGCCGCGCCGATACGTCGGCGCCGCGGTTCGGCGATCCTCTCGCTCCCACAGTACGCTCTCGTAGACTGCCGTCCTCTAGCCGCGCCGCCACCTCTGGCTACGTTCTTGTGGAGGCGCACGGCGGTCAGCGCCGCCACCGCTGGCGACGTTCGTGTGGAGACGCACGGCGGTCAGCTTCTCCCACGGTACGCGCATTCTAGACTGAGGCCCCGTTCATGTCGGTGTAGCGCTGAATGTTAGCTGATAGACGCTGTTAATCTCACTGTTTGCCGAAGTAGTTTACTGTCAATATGCTCTGCTTAAGAAGCTTCCTTGCCCTGTTCTGCACTCAATCTGCTTAGCTGAGATGGCATGCCAAGGCCGATTAGTTGCTAAAATATCCTGCCATATATTTATTGTGACGTAGATTGCCATGGTCTAGTAGCCAATCTGTTAGGTGAAATAGCTCTACACCGTTTTATACTCGATCTTTGTTGCTGCGATGGCCTTCGATAGTTCGATGGCTGTGTGCTCGGCCTCATTGACTGCTGAAACAGCCTGCCATAATTTGGCACTCAAATCTGTTTGCTGAATTAGCTTTACATATATTTCGTTACTTAGATCTGCTCGTCCAAATATCTTGCCATAGCTTTAGACATCGACCTAGGTATTTTTTTCTGGACTTCATAAAAAAGCATATATGTTTTTCCTGTAATATCTAGTAGAAGAACTAATTTGTATGTCTAACAGATGGACAGGACTTGGATAACTTCTGCTCGAAGATTCTCCGCTGCATATGTCGAGGGGGTTGAAAACTTCATGAACTTTATCAGAGCTGAGTACGGTGGTCCGAAATCAGATGTGCTCTGCCCGTGTAGCAGTTGTATGAATTCAGTTACAAGACCCCAGTCAACTGTGCAAAATCATCTACACTTGTATGGGATGTCGGTCACATATACTAGGTGGGTTCATCATGGTGAAGCTGTGAACGTCAATGTTATTGACTACGTGGAAGCAGCAGATCACCATCTTGATCTGCCTGATGCTCAGGTGGAAGAGGAGGAGGAGGTGGTGGTGGCGGAGCCAGTGAGTTTGACCAACATTGAAACAATGCTACGAAATGCTCGTGCATTCCGTGAACTTTCACCTGCAGAAGAAAAACGGTGGGCCCGCATGTTGGAACAATGCAACGTTGCTGTCACCCCAGGAAATAAGCTGTCAGTATTCTCAGCTATGGTCACCTTTCTTCAGGTGAAGACATCTGAGCGGATGCCCAACAAATCATTCGATGCGATGTTGGCTGCTTTCCGCAAATCTTTCCCAGATGCGTCTGAGCTGCCACACACCTACAGTAAAATGAAGAATTTCCTTCGTGCAGTTGGAATTGGATATGATATGATCCATGTTTGTAAGAATAATTGTGTTCTGTTCCGGAAGGATTATGCCAACTTAAGTGAATGCCCGAAATGCAAATCATCAAGATGGAAAGATGGCGATGCTGTGAAGAGGATTCCTCATAATGTTCTGAGACATTTTCCAATTACACCAAGATTGCAGAGGTTGTTTCATGATGCTGAAACAAGAGAGGATGTACTGTGGCATTCTAGGAACCAGGAGTACAGAGATCAGAATGTAATGAGCCATCCATCTCATGGTAGTGAGTGGAAAAGCTTCAATGATAAACACAAAGAGTTTGCTGCTGACCCGAGAAACATTAGACTTGGCTTAGCTTCAGATGGATTTAACCCATTTGGCCACCAGAGCGCCACATATAGCATGTGGCCAGTGCTTGTTATCCCTTACAACATGCCTCCAAATGTCTGCACCAAAGAATCAAACTACATGATGGCCTTGCTCATCCCAGGTCCAAAAAGTCCTGGAAAGGATTTTGATTTGTTCATGGAGCCTCTTGTGGAGGAACTTCAACAGCTATGGAAGGGTGTTCTCACTCGAGACCTATATAGCAGCCCACCAGCTGATTTCTTTCTGCGTGCTGTTATAATTTGGTGCATCCATGATTATCCGGCTTTGGGCACTATGTCAGGGCGAACGACACATGGTTACAATGCATGTGTTCGCTGTGACAGGAATCCGCTGTCATACGCAATACTTAGCAAGATCTGTTACATTGGACACCGCCGTTTCCTTGCCAAGGACAAGCCGCATCCTAGAAAATACCGAAGACATGTGTTCAATGCAAAGCATGAAAACCGTGATGCGCCAAAGAGGCTCACCGCCGATGAGTTGCAAGTGGAATTAGAGAAGGTCAGGCATATTACACCAGGAAACCATCCTGGTAATGGTAGCGGGAAAAGGAAGCATGGCAGGGTAGAAGAGATATTATTGTTTACCCGCAGGTCCACTTTGTGGGACTTGGAGTATTGGAAAGATTTGGATCTGCGGCATAATCTTGATGTGATGCACATCGAGAAAAATATATGTGACAGCATTATCAGCACACTTCTTAATATTGAAGGCAAGACGAAAGATACCTTAAAATCTAGGATTGATTTGACACACCTGGGTATCAGAAAGGATTTGCAGGTGCAAGATGAAGGTAAACCACGGGATATGGCACCAGCTGTGTACGTCTTGGACAAGGTAAAAAGAAAAGAATTCCCACATGGATTTGCTTCCAACCCTGAAAGGAGAGTCAGTGCAGATGGAAACAAGGTACAAGGGTTGAAAACTCATGACTGCCACGTCCTACTTCAAAGGGTTTTACCTGTTATCCTTAGAGGATTGGGCCGCCCTGACTTATACAGAGCAGTTGCAGAGTTGGGACAATTCTTCAGGGAACTCTGCAGTAGGAATATCAGGATAGATGCTTTGGAGCGTCTTAGAGACAAGATACCAACTATCCGATGCGACCTTGAGAAGATATATCCTCCAGCCTTCTTTGATGTGATGGTGCATTTGGCTGTTCATCTACCTGATGAGGCACTACTTAGAGGTCCAGTACAGTATGGCTGGATGTACCCTATTGAAAGGCGGCTAGGCACTTTCAAGGGCTATGTTAGGAACAGAGCTAGACCCGAGGGTTCCATTGCAGAGGCCTACATTGCTACAGAAGCGTTGACATTCTGCTCAAAATACATTGAAACAGATGATCAGCTTAGCAAAGAGGTGGGTGAAGACAATCCCGGGCTCAATGTTTTCGATTATTCTGTTCGAGTTACAGGGAAGAGTCGACAAGAGGACAAACCTAAAGATTTGGACAAAATGGTTTGGTATGTGTTGAATAACTGTCCTGAGATACTACCTTATATCAAGTAAGTGCAGTACTGCAGCTTATACATCGTAATCTACTAAACTTGCAGCACATTCTTATATATTTAGATGTTTGACGCGATCACTATGTTGTGCAGCATCTACAAAGAGGAGTTACTGCCGCAAAATCCAAGAAACATTGACAAACTGGTTATGGCAGGATTTGCGAAATGGTTCAAGAACCATGTAAGCTTTTGAAGTGCACTGTCAGTTTTTTTAATATATTGAGTACATAAGATGATCAGCTTGTCTATTTTCTAACCATAGGTTAAGAAGATGCGGGAGGATGGGCAGGCAGTTGATGATGCCCTTTACTCACTAGCAATGGGTCCTGATACTCGGGTAAGACATTATGAATCTTGCGTTGTTGGAGATGTGCGCTACAACACCCTTGCACGAGACGAAGGCAGGAAGACACAAAACAGTGCCATCATGAGCACGGATACGTATGACAAAGAGACAACTGAAATGTATGCTAACATAACAGACATTGTTCAGTTGCAGTATATCTCCAGTTTCGAGGATCATCGGTGTGTGGTTCTGTTGTGCTGTCGTTGGTATAACCTGTTTTCCAGGATCGCAAAACCCAGAGCTGATGATTATTTCAAATCCATCAATGTCAAGGCGGCGTACCAGACCAACGAGCCTTTTATTTTGGCAAATCAAGCAACACAGATATTTTTCTTGGAAGACACATTTGCACGTAGCGATGACTGGAGAGTATTGCAAAGGTTTGAGCAGAGGAATTCGTTTAATGAAGTTGCACAACAAGATGATGCTTACACTGCTCCTGATGTACAAGATAACACAGATGTTCCTAATATCTTTGAGAACCATCACGTCAATGACGCCGGCGAAAAGATTGCCTGTCGTGCTGTGGACATACAAGAGTTGATCAAGAAGAAGCCAACGTTCGAGGACGTTGAGGACGAAGAAGAAGATGACACCGTGGGGAATTACGATTCAGACTGATACACATGGCGAAGATGTTGACGCTGCTGCTGCGGATGATGATTACATTGCTTTTGTCGTATTTGCCTGTCAGAAGACGTTTTTTATCTACTATGTGAAATTGTGTTTGCTATGACAACTGAAACCTGATGAACATGTTGTTTAGTATTTTGCTGTGAGAACATCACTTGTTATGTATGCTGATTTGTGTTTGGTGATTGTATGACAACTAAAACATGATGACATTGTTGTTTAGTTGTACTTATATTTGGCTGTGAAACTTGAATTTGATGACATAGTTTGCTGTTGGACTGCAATTTGCTCGACGTCTTCGAATGAGAACAAAGCTGACCCGACAGGGCCTCTGCTATTTATTTATTTATATGAGCAAAAGGGGATACCCCCTGATTTCCGTTAATAGAAATCATTAGATGTTCACAACACTACGCCCAGCCTGCTACACAGGTTTCATTCATTACTAGTTTCAGCAAAGTGCTCATGTCGTAGCCACTGAATACATCACGAGTGCTACATACACTGCAAATAAAGAGACAATCATCCTACAGAGCACATTGATTTTGCCCATTATCTTCACAGCTCTTTCATCTCCTCATTGCTGTCAAGGCCGTTCAGCAGCTGTTGCTTGGCCATGATCAGAGGAACTGCATCTTTAACCTTCTGCTCTGCATCTTCCTCTTTTGTCGTTCCTTCAGTTACTTGTCCAACACCCCAACCTGCTGGTATTGGGATTCCTCGGCTAACCAAATAATCAGCATAGTTGCATTCCCCCACATCAGCAACTTCCCAGAAATACAAATCACACGAATCTTCCCTTTTCTGCATGAATCAAATTGGAAGATCATCAACCAAACTATTAAAAAATCAGCAACTGAAAGCAGCAGAACAACACTTAAACATATTATTACCCCATGATTCGGGCATTTGTAGATGACTCGGCCAGGGTTGCGGATTGTGGTTGAGACGCGACGGATGACTCTGCGTGATTTGCAGCAGTGGCACCACACCAACGGCAACGGGTTGCGATGAGCAATCGGCTGCGGTGCGCGTGCCG
This sequence comes from Triticum aestivum, assembly GCF_018294505.1. Lineage (NCBI taxonomy): Eukaryota > Viridiplantae > Streptophyta > Magnoliopsida > Poales > Poaceae > Triticum > Triticum aestivum. The sequence continues at coordinate 409,373,121 of NC_057814.1, read as the reverse complement.
GCGGGGGTGTGATGAGACCCACAGGCGATGGTACGGGTGGCGACTTGGTGCATATCTGGTTGTTGCCTGCTGAAGAGCAGGTGGACGAGCAGCCAGCGGACATGGTTGCTGCGGCCAGAGCTTCTGATGCTAGGCAGAGTAAGTAGAGAAGAGGAGAAGCGAACGTTGGATATGTCAGTTTCATTACTTGCAGAGTAGCATAGCACCATATATAGTCATAGTCTAGGTTTGGATTCGAACCAGCTATAGGAGCACGTCTTTCTTTTTTCTAAAACTCGGCAACATCTCTTTACTGGTACACTAGCTTGTTCTGTACGCCTTCCCAAGTCTTTGATTTTCTTTCCCTTTTTTGCGAGGAAGGAAGGAGGACAAAATTGAGAGTTCCTGGGACTCAAACCCAAGACCTCTCGGTTGAAAACCAAGGGTGCTAGTCACTTATGTGGCGAACGTTCCCTGTGAGGAGGACGGCAGACAAACGCATTTTCCTCGCAGTTTTCTTCCTATATATAAAAAAGTATGCTACTTGGTGTCCGCTTAGTCAACAAACAATTGTGCCAACCTTGACCGTTGCATTGACATTCAACGTCTGTCGCGTTTCTTCAGTCTCTTCTTCCTCGAGCCGCCAAAGCCAAACCAGCGCTGGCGGGACCGCCTGCTCCCGCCTCCCACGGCTGGCTATGATCTTCCCCGGCTCCTGTTCGTTCCCGTCCGAGGCCTCACCATCGTCCTCCGCCTTGGTTCGCTCGCCGCGGCGCCGCCCTCCGGTGTTGTCAACATGGTCAACAACCGAGAGGAATAAGGAGATGACTGTACATGGTGAGGATGACAGCAGGGACCCAGCAACGCGCGCAGTAATTTTGTTTTTTCGGGACGGAGAAGGGTATCAACTGGGTTGTGCGGGACCCGTGGCCCGTCTAGCCCAGGCTTTTATTTCATATGTTTAGCACATGACCAGCCCAGTTTGTTTTTTTCTTTCTGAAAATGGCTAGCCAGCTATTTTGTTTTTTGCAGAATAACCAACGTAGGCCTACTTGCTTTTCTATGCCCTGCTGGGCCGGAAATCTTTCAAACGAGGAGGGATGCATTTTGCCCAGAAAATGGGCTATAAGTAATAATAAATGGACTGTAAAATGAAAAAATACAGCAAACAAGCAATTAGTTCCAAAATATTGTTTTCTTTCGGATTTTGATGTTTTAAATTTCATTGTTTTTGTGCGGGTAAAATTTCATTGAATTTAAATTAAGGTATATTTAGATTTAAAATTAATTTGAATCTGGCTAGAAATTTCGGGCTGTATGCTGTTTGGGACAGATTTGGAGGCTGACTTGTGGGTCTACTAGGTTGACGTGTACTTTGGCTTTGTCAACTTAGTCCACAAACGATTCTAGCAGCAGTGACTGTTGGATGTTAATCCAACGGCCGTGCTGCTTCTTCAATATCTGATCTTCTTGCTCCAGCCGCCCAAACCAGCTCCGGTGGGACTGCCTGCTCCCGCCTCCTGTGGCCGGCTGTGCTGCCGCACAGGCTGCACCGCCCCACCCTACTTCATTGCTGGCCAGGCCATTCCTCTACTCACCCACACCTCCTGCTATTTTTCGGCGACGGCAGCCGGACCAGTAAACCCTCGTACTCCCCATCGCGTGGGCAACCATTGCCGAGTCTTCCCCGGCTCCGTGTCGTTCCCTTCCTAGGCCTCGCCGTCGTCCACCGCCATGGTGCTCTCGGCGCGGCCTGGTCAACGTGGTCAACGAACGACATCCATCGGCCGTGGACTGTACGCGCAAAATAATGATTCCTCCACCTGACAGCTGGGACCCACCGGAAGGGCCTCTGTATTTCGCGAAAAAACATTCCCCCCGCTGACATGTCGGACCCACCAGCTATATCTTCGCACGCAAGGAAGTGCCTCCTTATTACGCACAAAAAAATGAATACCCCCTGCTAGCTGGGACCCACCATAGTGGGAGGATGACTTGTGGGCCAACTAAGTTGACGGGGACGGAGGGCTTTGTCAACTTAGTCAATATGAACGATTCTAGCTCCAGTGACCGTACGATGTCCATCCAACGGCCGTAGTGCTTCTTCAACCTCTGGTCTTCTTGCTCCAGCCGCCCAAAGCAGCGCCGGTCGTGCCGCATGCTCCTGCCTCCCGTGGTCGGCTGTGCTGCCGCGGAGGCCTCACCACCCCCTACTATTCCCACCGCTGGCCAGGCCCTGCGGCGACGGCAGCCTCACACCGCAGCCGAACCAGTGAACCCTCGTACTCCTCTCCGCGCGGGCTTCCACTGCCGCGTCTTCCCCGGCTCCGCGTCGTCCCCTTCCTAGGCCTCGCTGTCATCCACCGCTGTGGTGCTCTCGGCGCGGCCTGGTTAACGTGGTCAAGGAACGACTTCCATCGGACGTGGACTGTACGTGGAGAGGCTGACAGCTGGGTCCACGGCCGCAGCAAGGAAGTGCCTCCTTATTATGCGGAAAATAATGATTCCTCCACCTGACAGCTGGGACCCACCGGACGGGCCACTGTATTTCACGGAAAAAACATTTCCCCCTGACTGTTGGGACCCACCAGCTTCATCTTCACACGCAAGGAAGTGCGCCCGGGCAAAAAAAATGATTCGCCCCCTGACTGCTGGGACCCACCGGCTACATCTTCGCACGCAAGGAAGTGCGTCCGAAAAAAAAACGATTCGCCCCCCTGACTGCTGGGACCCACCAGCTACATCTTCGCAGGCAAGGAAGTGCCTGACAGTCGGGACCCACCTGGTCAAAGCGTACGTAATGTTGTCATTCTGGTCGCGAACGTGTACGTACATACTTGTCGATGTAGAGGCGCACGTGCCATAGTAGAGGCGCGCACGTAGCATGTACACGTACGTACAGCGGCCAGGGTGCAAGAAAGAAAATACGGCCACTTATGTGTACATACGGGCGGGGTCTCGAACGCCTACTCGCGCATACGTACGACCAGGGCTCGTGTACATGGCTGGGTCGAAACGGAGAAACAGCGTCGTCATCGTGTTCATGGGGAGGCAACGGAATGCGTCGTGTTCATGGGGAGGCAACGGAATGCGTCGTGTTCATGGGGAGGCAACGAAATGCGTCGTGTTCATCGGGAGGCAACGGAACGCGTGGGAGCCAACCGGCTGGGTCAGAACGGAATGCGTGGTCGTGTTCATCGGGAGGGCTTGGACGGAACATGCGATGGAAACGAGGCCTGGCGTATCGCAAAACGGAGGAAATGGACCTCCTACGTTCGGAACGGGGTCCTGTTGATCGGGAGGGGTGTGGCGTACCGCAAAACGGAGGAAACGGACCTCCTACGGTCGAAACGGGGGTCCTGTTGATCGGGAGGGGTGTGGCGTACCGCAAAACGGACGAAACGGACCTCCTACGGTCGAAACGGGGGTCCTGTTGATCGCGAGGGTGTGGCGTACCGCGAAACGGACGAAACGGACCTCCTACGGTCGAAACAGGGGTCCTGTTGATCGGGAGGGGTGTGGCGTACCGCAAAACGGACGAAACGGACCTCCTACGGTCGAAACGGGGGTCCTGTTCATCGGGAGGGGTGTGGCGTACCGCAAAACGGGACTCCACGGGATACTGTTCATCTCCACTGTCGACCTCCTCCAGCCTCCACGGGCTACCGTCGACCTCCTCCAGCCTCCACGGGCTCCTGTTCATCCAGCCTCCACCGCGCGCTACTCCACCGGCTACTGTTCAACCACCCCTCCACGGGCACCCCTCCACCGTCTACTGTTCATCCAGCCCTCCACACCACGGGGTCCTGTTCAACCACCCCTCCACGGGCACCCCTCCACCGTCTACTGTTCATCCAGCCCTCCACCACACCACGGGGTCCTGTTCATCCAGAGGCAACGCCACCGCTCAATGTTCATACAAACCCCCCTGCAACGCTCACTGTTCATCCCAGAGGCAGCATCGATCGGCTTCAATTAACAGCAGTAGCGAAGGAATCGCTCGATCGGGTTCAGTTAACAGCCATCGATAGATCGCTCGGGTTCAGTAACGCGTAGCCTACAGTGCAATCGCTCGGGTTCAGTTAGAGCCCAACGCCTCGCTCGGGTTCAGTTAGAGCCAACGCCTTACACACACGCGCATACATGTATGAGAGAAACGTGCATCGCTCGGCCCCCGACCTCCCATCGTAACCGAGAACTCCCCGAAATTTTCCTCCCCCTTGCTTCTACCACAGTTTTTTCCGTCATGGACGGCCCAAAGAATGTCATGCAGCTGCATCTCCGGCCCGCCCAGGACGAAAAGCCCATTTTCTGTCATGATTTTTTGTCATAGAAGTAGGAGCCCACCACATCTATGATGATACCGGGTTTTGTCACAATTATCGTCATAGAAGTGTCATATGTATGACAGAAAAAAATTCGTTCGGCCCAAAATGTCACGGATGTGTCTTTTTTTACTAGTGCTTGGATGGAAAATATGACACCGTGTGCACATTGATCCAAGTGATGCCCAATTACAAAGATCTCAAGCCAACAGAAGTCATTGGAAGAATTGTTGCTCATGAGATGTCACTCAAGGATAAGGAAGAGCTTCACAACAAGTCTAGTGGTGCTTACAAAGCCTCGTGTGATGCTCCCACATCATCAAGTGAGAAACAAACCTTCAATGAAGAATTGAGCCTAATGGTAAAGAACTTCAACAAGTTCTACAAGAGTAGAAGCAAAGAAATAAGTTCCAAGTCAAGGTCCTACAATGATAAAAGATCTTCTAGTCATGAGCATAATTGCTACAATTGTGGAAGACCCGGACACTACTCCAATGAGTGTACGGCTCCCTACAAAAGAAGAGAAGATTCTCCCAAAAGGAGAAGTAGAAGATAAGAATCACCACCAAGAGAAAGGAGGAGTAGAGATGATCGTTATGAACGAAGACCCTCTCGGAGAAGCAAGGACTCGGAAAGGAAGGATAAGTCATCAAGGAGCTACACAAAAAGAAGACATCAAGCTCATGTTGGTGAATGGGTATCCGGCTCCGACTCCGACAATCACTCCGACTCCGAATATACTCAAGATGAAGGTGTTGCCGGTCTAGCACTTGTGTCAACCAACTCCTACGACATATTTGACTCACCAAATGAAGGAATTGGAAGATGCTTCATGGCCAAAGGTCCAAAGGTAACACATCCCGAGTATGTTGATTTCAATAGTGATGAAGATGATTTGCTAGGTGATGATGATTTACTTGTTGACAACTCTAGTGATGAAAACTATGATGAAACGTCAATTAATCATGCTAATCAAGATAAAATGAATGATGATGATAAGAAGGAGATTGAGCGTCTAACTAAAGAACTAAACACTCTTAAGTTAGCTCATGAAACTACCTTGGAAAATCATCGAGAACTTTTAAAGACTCATGATAAGCTACGCTTTGAAAAGCTCAACCTTGAGCAAGAGCATGAGTTTTTAAAGGCAATCAATGATGATCTTTGCAAGAAAAGTTCTTCTTACATTGCCAAGCGTTTACTCTTGTCTACTTACATGCCACAAGTTAAATCTAGCAACAAGAGCAAGAAAGATTCTTCATCTAGTAGTAACAACAATCATGCTAAATCCAATGTTGTTGCTTCTAGTAGTTCTCTTGATTCCACTAATGATTCTCTTAGCCAAGTTACACTTGAGCAAGAAAATAGCTTATTGAAGGGAATTATAGAGAAAGGTGTTTACAAGAGCCTTAGCGGAAGTAAGCAATTTGAGGAAATTGTACGTAAGCAAGGAAGGCACCGGAAGAATCAAGGTGTTGGTTTTGAACGAAAGTTCAATGCCAATGGAGTTGAGTGGGAAGAAGATCAATACCCCAAGACGAAGTTTGTTCCTCAACAAGAGAAGTATGATCCTACTTCTTTCAAAGGGACACAAGCTCAAGATGATCTTCCACCACAAGACCACAAGCAAAAAGGCAAGGACAAGCTTCAAGAGGAAATTGATGCATTTGAAGAAGCACCCAAGGCCTTGGTCAAGTGGGTTCCCAAGAATACATCAAGTTCTACTTCATCAAGTACAACTACAACTCCAAGGATTCCCATCAAGATGGTGTGGATCCAGAAGAAGAAGAACTAGAGAGTTCTTGAGGGTGACTCCGCCAACATACTTCACTCTTATCATTTTGGCAAGGACAAGTGCAAACAACTTCCATATCTTGCACTTGTTCAAGGAGTCACAAACCCTCTTGTTGGTAAGACAAGGGACAAGGTAACCTAATGCTTTCATGGACATCATCTTGTGTATGCATCACTCTATGTCTATGGATATCCTTGTTTGTTCCTTGTGGGACTAACCCGTGTAGGTATTGAAAGTGCAACTCACTCCAAAGGATTGCTCCGAATGATCTACATCAACATCGAGCATCTACATCTTCAACACCTACATGAAGTCATCATCGACAAAACCCAAGGTTAGTTCATCCCTCTTAGGGGGGATATCACATCTAGGGGAGCTTTACTCTAATCAATTGAGCTAAAGCAACTCTAATGGTGTGAACACATCAATGCTTTATGAAAAAGTGGTAATCCCACTTGTGCTTAAACGATGAGTATGACCTATGATCAAATGTTCTCATTTGACTCCTAGGTCAATATACTCATATATAGATGACCTAGTCATCGCCAAATTGCTTGATAGATGCTAGAGTGTTTGTGCATGCTTTTGTCACATATTTCATTTGCTATTTTATTGTGTGAGCATGTTGGTTGGATATTTTACTCATTCGAGGACATCCATTTGTTGTTTTGAGTGTTTGGCTCTTTCTCTTTTGCCAAATGGATGGACAAGAATGCCTAAGAACTCCCTCTAGCTATCTATGCTTTCCTCGTCTCAAACTCTATTCATGCTACATCACAAAGTTTGATCAAGTCAGATTCGAACCACTCTGTGTGAGGAGCACTCGGAGTTCCCGATTCGTCATAGACTTAAACCTCCAAAACCTCTTTGTGCATCTCGGTCTGACCGATTCATCCTTTTCGGTCCTACCGAGTCACTAAGTTGATCTAGGGTTTTCAATCTCAGTGCAACCGATTAGAACCTTTCGGTCACACCGAGTTGCAGTAATTGCTTGTAGTTTTGCATCTCGGTGCCACCGAGTCGTTCCACTCGGTCACACCGACAGGGTTAGGTTATATATACCGACGGGCCAAATTTTGGAAAATTTTCCGAACCTCCTCGCCCGCGCGTAACCTACTCTGCCTCTTCGGGTCTCCGGATCGTCCTCTCGTCGCCAGCGACCTCCCGCCGCTGGTCTCCACCGCCGTCAACGGAAATCTTCACCGCCGTTGCCGTCGTAGCAAGTTCGTCGCCGAACTAGGGTACGAACTTGATCTTTGTGCTAATCCTTAACTCCGATTCTTAGCGCATTGCTTTGCCATGATCTTTGCCACGATTGAAAGCATCCTGTCCAGTGAAAACATCCCGTAGATTAGTTTTGATTTGAAAATTTAGGGTTAGGTCTCCGCCGAATTCATCTTGGACCGACCGAGTTGTAGAAATCGGTCTCACCGATTTTGGCTTAGGCCAGAGCACACGCGTTTTTGGTCTGATCAAAAATTGCAAATCGGTGTGACCGAGTTTGATTCTTTGTGAAACCCTAGCAGTCTCGGTACCACCAAACTGTGACTCGGTCTGACTGAGTTCACTAGTTTAGGATCCAAAAGCTGATTCGGTACCACCGAGTTTACAAATCGGTATATCTGAAATGCTTTTTGTGAAGAACTAAAACTAAGTTTTTAAGTCATCCATTTTGCAAAACTCCTATACTTTGTGATGCTCATCTACTCTACCTCGTCTATAACCTATTCACAGGGTCTGCTGTCAGAGTATTTGCAGAGATGTCTGACCAGAGTGATAGTCAGAACAGGTCTGAGCAACAGGTGCAGATGAGTGAGGGTTCAGATCCCTCTAGCAGCTATGATGAAGGCAGCAGGAGCACACCAAGCAATCTGCCAAAGGCTGCCACCAGGACAAGGAAGAAGAGGAATTCTGACTCTGAAGATGAAGATTATGTGGCTATTGAAGATGAAGCCACTTCAAAGAAGAAGGTGCTAAAGAAAGAGTATGGCACAGCTGCAACAAAGCCTGGTATGAAAACTAAGATGCCAGCAAGAAGACAGCCAATGTCAAAGCCTAGGAAAGTTGCCACAGGGGAAACCATGAAGTTTACCATTGAATCTGATGAAGAAGCAGCAGGTGATGGTAAGAAGAAAAGGGCCAGAACCACTACTGCCAAAGTTCTTGGCAAGCCCTCAATGAGGAGAGATTCAGAAGAAGAGGAAGAGGAAGAGGATGCTGCACCAGCACCCAAAGCACAAAAGCTTATGGGAGATGCAATCAAAGCAGGGGCTGCTCCATCAAAGGCCAAAGCTGCTCCCAAGGCCGCTGCTCCAGCTCCAAAGCCAAAACCCAAGAGGAGCACCAGGAATATCCCTGCTGAAGAAAAGAACAAGGCCCCAGTGCCTCAAGCTGCTGAAGAAGAAGATGATGATTCTGTTGTGTTGAGGAAGCTGAAGCCCAAGATCCCTGACCAAACTGATGCACACCCAGTTGCAGAGAAGATGAAGATCAGGAAGGATGCAGGATTGAGACTATGGAGATAGTCTGATCCATATGCTATCAGGAGAAGGACTGTTGTGGACTACAGGTTTCACACTAAGGAACAACAGGACTTCTATGAGACTGTTTTGCTTGACAAGAAGCCCATTGTGTGTGATATGAGATGGGTTGACTGGGAATTCATCAAGGAGAATTAGGATCACTTCCCTGGAGTGCTTGATAGCTTTAAGGCATGTGGAGTGGATACTTTTGTTGCCCAGAAGCTCACCAAGTGGAATGATGAGCTCATCATGCAGTTTTACTCCACTGCCCACTTTTATCCAGATGGAAGGATTGTGTGGATGTCTGAGGGTACTAGGTACCAATCTACAGTTGATGAGTGGGCCAAGCTTATAAATGCTCCTAAGGAACATGAGGATGACTTGGACATTTATGCAGAGAAGAAGAAAGACCACAATAGTATGGCTAACATGTACAAGGAGATCCCAGATGCTGCTTTGGATACACATAAGTTTGGATCAGTTCACTACCTGTTGTCTGGTCTGCCAACAATCAACTGGATCTTAAGGCACACACTGCTACCCAAGTCAGGCGATCACAAGATGATCAGAGGACATGCTATAAACTTGCTGCACATATTTGATGTCCCACAGAAGTTCAAAGTTATGAGCCTGATTGTAGAGACAATCAAGAGGACTGCTGCTGATCAGAAGAGAAGTTGTGGGTATGCCCCACACATTCAGGAGCTAATCAACTCAAAGATGGGCAAAGGCAAGTACATCTTGGATAAGGAGCACCTGCCCATCTATCCTGAATTTGAAGATAACACTATTGTGATGAATGAGAATGAACCATCTTAAGCTCAAGCACATGAAAAGAGAGAGAGGGCTAAGGCAGAGAAGGCTGCAAAGATGCCAACAGCACAGGAGGCATCTCAGGTTTTCTTGAAGAGCAAGCAAGACCAGCTTGGATATCTGATCCAATCCACCCTAAGGATTGAGAAGGGCTTGGCCACCCTGACCAAGAACCAGGATAGTCTGGAGAGGATCATTGAGCAAAAATTCTATGACCTTGATGTCAAGGTGACAAAGATCCAAACTGCAGTTGAGCAACTTCAGGAGGAAGCAGAGGAGAAGAAGGGCAAGTCTACCACGGATGCTTTTGCCAGAGTGCCCAGATGACAGAGATCTACTACAATGCCAGTGACAGACACTAGAGCTACAGCTACAGCTCCAGTTCCACCTCCAGCAGCTACTCCACCAGCTCCAGCTACTTCATCATAAGCCTTCGTTTTTGGAGTTCTCTCGACACCTCCTACCGAAGATCAAGCCTGAGAGTCGTTTAGCACTATGCATTTTTGAACTTTTTGGTAACTTGTTGCCAAAGGGGGAGAAAAATGTATAGATCATAGGCTTCGAGAGAGAGTGTGTGTTGGTTTTTATCTCTCTTTGCACTTATTTGGTTTGGTTTGAAACTTTATTGTGTGCTTGTGTGAGCTACTTGTGATATACTTGTTTGATCTTGTGTTTGATCATATGCTACCCTTAATGCTTGTTGGATGATATTATCTCTTATATCCTAGATGATCATTCACTTGTTTTGGTGATGAGTGCATGCTTTAACTTCTATCATTTTGAGCGCTCCACCAAGATGTATGTGACATGGAAGAGTAACCCATGATCCTAATCGATTGTGCATTTGCATTCAAAAGCAAATCTTAAATAATGCACAAATTTAGGGGGAGCTCTTGCTTATCACATACTTCTCAAAGCGACGATGTTTTTCAATACTATTTATCATTTGTCGAAGCTTTGATCTATATGTTGTCATCATTTACCAAAAAGGGGGAGATTGAAAGTGCAACTATCCTTGGGTGGTTTTGGTAATTCCTAACAACATATAGCTCATTGAGCTAATGCTATTTCAAGATAGATATTTCAGGAAAGCTCAATGATTGGCATGGCATGGATTAGAAAGTGGACCCTTCAAAATGCTAAGGACAAAAGATTGGCTCAAGCTCAAAGCATAAGACTCTGCATTTTCTATTTTAGTGATCCAAGATCACATTGAGTCTATAGGAAAAGCCAATACTATTAAGAAGGGATGAGGTGTTGCTTAATGAGGTGCTTGCTCAAAATGCTTAATGATATGCTCCAAAACCCTCCACTACTTTCTCATATCCACATATGTCCCAAACCACAAGTCCAACTCGGCCCCACCGATTCTTTCTATCCGGAGCCACCGAGTTCAGTTGACATAGCCACTGCTAGAAACCCTAGTCTTTTCGGTCTCACCGATAGGGATCTCGGTCTCACCGAGATGGGATTGTAATCTCTCTGTTTCCCTTTGTAACGTTTCGGTCAAACCGAGATGAGCGATCAGTCCCACCGAGATTGCAATGCAAACACTCTGTTTCCTTTTCGTAACGTTTCGGTCCAACCGAGATGAGCGAATCGGTCCCACCGAGTTTGCCTGACCAACTCTCTGTTTGACTATTACCAAAATCGGTCCCACCGAGTTTGTGTAATCGGTCTCACCGAGATTACGTTATGCCCTAACCCTAATGATATCGGTCCCACCGGGTTGACATGTCGGTCCCACCGAAACACCTAACGGTCACATTATGAACCAAATCGGTCTGACCGAGTTCTCTGAATTGGTCCCACCGAGTTTGGTGATTTGTGTGTAACGGTTAGATTTTGTGTGGAAGCTATATATACCCCTCCACTCATTCTTCATTCGTGGAGAGAGCCATTAGACCATGCCTACACTTTCAATACCTATTTTCTGAGAGAGAACCACCTACACTTGTGTTGAGGTCAAGATATTCCATTCCAACCACATAAATCTTGATCTCTAGCCTTCCCCAAGTTGCTTTCCAGTCAAATCTTCTTTCTACCAAATCCAATCCTATGAGAGAGAGTTGAGTGTTGGGGAGACTATCATTTGAAGCACAAGAGCAAGGAGTTCATCATCAACACACCATTTGTTACTTCTTGGAGAGTGGTGTCTCCTAGATTGGCTAGGTGTCACTTGGGAGCCTCCGACAAGATTGTGGAGTTGAACCAAGGTGTTTGTAAGGGCAAGGAGATCACCTACTTCGTGAAGATCTACCCGAGTGAGGCAAGTCCTTTGTGGGCGACGACCATGGTGGGATAGACAAGGTTGCTTCTTCGTGGACCCTTCGTGGGTGGAGCCCTCCGTGGACTCGCGCAACCGTTACCCTTCGTGGGTTGAAGTCTCCATCAACGTGGATGTACGATAGCACCACCTATCGGAACCACGGATAAAAAATCTCCGTGTCAACATTGCGTTTGCTCCCTTAAACTCATCCCTTTACCTTCATATGCAATTGTTTTACATTCCGCTGCTATACTCTTAGAATTGCATGTGTAGGTTGATTGCTTGACTTGTGCTAAGTTGTTAAAATCTGCCAAGAACTAAAATTGGGAAAAGGCTAAATTTTTATTTGGTCAAGTAGTCTAATCACCCCCCTCTAGACATACTTTCGATCCTACAATACCCTCTCATCCTTATTTGGATTAGGGAAGTTCTCTGCAAACGCCTCACCATCGGCCGAGGTCAGCCCCGCGCGAACATGCACGAGATCTGCGGCTGGAAGATACCCTTGCCGTTGGAGGTCGCACAGCTGCAGCCAGGAGATGGAGCAACTGCGCCAATCACCAGGGAGTTGGCCGTGAGGGTGTGTGGATGGGATAGGGGCGTCGGCCATGTCTCTTGAGGATTTCTTCTGAGAAAGACTAGATTTCTTGTTTTGAGACGATAGCTGCTCGCATGCGCCTCTGGCCTATTTGACAGTTTTAGCTTCTGAACCCCGATGGGTGTTTTTGTAAAAGAACACAAGACTGCTCGCCTTTTGGCGACTGCACAAAAATTGAGGGTCGCCCCTGACAAATTTAAATGGCCCGGGGGCCCGACACGACTGGATAGATCAAGGAGTCATCGGAGACCGAATTGTTGAAGTTAGCCGAACAGAGTGAACACCGGGGAACTCGCTTCACAAGCCGAAGATTTTGGAATAACGGGACGCTCAATAGTTGTGGGCTCCGGCGTTGAAGGCTAGTTCGGGGGCTCCGGCGTTGAAGGCTAGTTCGGGGGCTACTGAGACAGTCTTGGACTAGGGGGTCCTCGGGGTGCCAGCTCATCTCACATGGGCACTGTTGGGCTGCACCGTATCCGGCCGAAGACCTTTTGTGCCTTGATGTGTACCCGAAGTCAAGATGGAAGATCTGATGTTTCCTTCATGTAACCGACTATCTGTAAACCCTAGCGCCCCCGGTGTCTATATAGGGGGCTTAGTCCGTAGAGGCTAGAAGAACAATCCCCATCCTACTAGTTAGGGTTTAGTTCGTCTAATCTAGTGGTAGATCTACTCTGTAACCCCCTTATACACAAGCAATATAATAAAAAAGGACGTTGGGTTTTACCTTTTAGAAAGGGCCCGAACCTGGGTAAACATCGTTCCACTGTTCCCCATCGATCCAAGGTCCACAGTTCGGGACCGCCAACCCGAGATCCGCCGGTTTTGACACCGACACCGGTAACTAAAATAACCCCACAAACTACAATGGAAAACTGAATCCACGCTAGGAAAAATCTAAACTGAATGACCTGTAGAACATGCCACATATGCTCAAAATAGATAAAAGAATCAACATGACAATAGGTTAATATATAGGGCAAGAATGAAGTGGGTATATCAACTTATGGGGTATAGCAATCAACGTGTTATGGCGATAACTGCAGGGAGTCAATCGCGGGGGAGGTGGCTGACTGCTGAACATTTGCGATATTTTCTAGTCCACAAGAAGTGCCTGAGACCAATTAAGTCATTCCCAAAAACAAATATGAGGCGAAACTGACGAATCATCACCTCAATTTTTGCCACCGCATTGTATTGTATGCGATCCCCTGATTCGAGTGTGGTGGATTGGTGCAGACGTTCCCCCAAGCCAACAAAAATCACATTCAATTTCTGTAAGGAGATTCATGATTAAAGGAGTATCAAACACTCACCTCTATGTTTCAAGTAGAGGAAACAATTCCTTGGAGCTAGTTGTGCGTAAACAATATTTTCTATACATTGACTTATACATGATGTTTCCTGTCTCCGAACATTTATTGGCATGACCAACATGGAAGGAACATAGTATAGCTATCAAGGATAAGTATTAGTAATGTAAGCAGCAAAATTCCACAAAGCAAAGAAGCATTCAGTAACCCCCACAAAATAGACATTGATTCTCAAGAGATAGTGAATTTGAATTTCTGCAACCTGCCAAATTTAACTATTTAAGAATGAGGTCACAATAAGAAATGCAGTGCTAGTCAACCAAAAAGATTAATCTTAGGATTGTGAGTCTATAGTGCAAAACTACAAATAATAAGTGACCCTTGCAGGTAGCGAAAATTAAGACAAAGAGACTCGAAAGAAGCCTTTGGCCGGCCTGTGGTTCATACATAGTATGAACCGATGCAGTTTGAGGCTCTTCTCATCCTTTTCTGGAATATCTTTCTTTTTAGACTTATTCCATTCATAGTTGGTAGTTGCTTACCCATTGTTCTAGAAAATTCACTGATAACAGGAACAACAAAGATTACATTGCATCAAAGAAACAAAAAAATGCAGCCAAGTAATTCTAGCATGGTACTGCCTCACTAAAAATCTCAAACATTTTTGTACTAAAAATCATAACTGGACCAGAAAAATCAATTTATCCAAGATTTTGATAGGTGGGAAATGTTTTTGGGGATGTTAAATTATATATATAATGGTCTAAAATGTTTAGAACAAATATATATTTAATTTAATACCAATGGTCCTAATAAGACCAAGAGGTGGAAGGAAACTTGGGCCATGAAGTCCCAAGTGGAGGTGGCGCCCCCCTTTCCTATTTGGGGCCAAATCCTACTTGGGATGGGAGTTAGGCTCCCCCCCATGGCTGGCGCACCAAGGGAGGCTTTCCTCCCTTGGTGGCTGCCCTCTCCTCCCCTCCTAACGTATATATACTAGAGGATTTCTTCCTATTGAGACACAAGTTTTGGAGCCTCCTCTAGTTGATCTAGTGCACGTTCTAGTTGGTCCTAGTTGACTAATTAGAGCGAGTCCTAGCCACCTCTAATCCTCATAATTAGAAGCCTCGTGTGGTTCTAATCTCCTCCCTCTAATTCTTCGGCAATGATTAGCTCTGGACGGCAAGGCGTTGCCGGATCATGAAGACCGTACACTTGTAACCAAGTAGAGAGAACGTGCTTTCGGTCTTTCGTATGAGGGATCATTTGTGGGCGGTTCGCGGGATCGTCATCAACGTTCAAGGGACTTCAAGTGCGATCTACACCGACACGTCTACTTCCGCTGCACTTCCAGAGTCGGTAACGATTGTTGATCACTAACCGTTATGCATCTTCATATTGTTCCTGGGTGATCATAGGGCGAATTTTTTGTTTTCTACTATGTTTCCCAACATGCGATTTGCCCTAGAGGCAATCATGTGATGATGATATTTCCTTATGTATTCATGAGTCTTTTGTATTGTCTTTGAACATCATCAATGATATGTATCAATAAGCATGTGACTTGTCTGTGAAACCATATATTGTATGGTGATTGTTCTAATGGTCCCTAGTTGATAAGGTTATGTGGACACATACCCATTGACTAGTATACCATTCAGTTGATGACTATGTTTCACAAGTCATGGGCATAGAGGTGCTAAATCGATAGTATGGACTCAGCGATGGAGATCACCGAGTTGCACAGACCCACTTTGAGATGTAGTGAGATATTGTCATTTGTTAGTCTCAAGTACAATGTATATGCCATGTCCTAGGCCCGAGGTCCTCACATGTTCTCAGGATGAGGATCCGCTCACTTAGGGTCTATCAAACGCTACTTTGTAATTGGGTAGATATGGCTGATCAAGATGGGATTTGCCCCCCCCCCCATACGGAGAGATATTCTCTGGGCCCTCTTGAGTGATCAAATTCAAAAAGCATGGCCATGCGACTTGGGTTAAGAGTTAACCCGGTTTGGGACTGTATCACGATTTCGAGAAGAGAGGTCGAGCTGCCACAAGGGTGACACTCGATAATATATATCATGAGGCAAGAGGAATGTAATTTTGTATATGACACATTCTCGAGGTTCATCAAACGACTTTTCACACCCATGGGAGTTGGCACGTTCTGTTAGGGGCCGCTACCAACTATCAACTTGGGTCATGTCCATGTGTACGGGAACCTATAGGGTCGCACACTTAAGAGGCCGCATCCCATTCAGATTGGATTCGAGTGGAAAATGGGTGTTGACTCCTAGTGGGCTCAAGTGTTGAGCCCACCTCGGAGGTCTACATAAATGGGAGTGGGAGCACCTCTTAGGGTTGATCTTTTCCTCCCTCTAATGCCAACCGTATAAAAGATCCGCACGAGCCACTTGGTTGCTTCAACTTGACGGACTCCACCGACAAGTGCCTGGTAATGTTTGCTAATACGAACTTTGCTCAAATAAAAGTTGCTTAGTATGAAGTTTCTCACCTTAAGTGAGGATCTCTCTTTTTAATTAGGCACTTAGGAGCTGCACGCTCGTGTTTAATATCTTGTCTCACACGCACTTCATCCCAACCTAGGAGAGCACTTCTAGACTTAGTTTATCATCTTAAGCGATGTGCTCAGGTAGATGAACCAATCATTGCTAACCCTTTGTGCTATAAAAATTTGAAAACCCCAAAAAGCACAAAAATACCTCGTTTTCCTTTTAGTTTTTTCTAGCAGGTTCTACCGGAGGGCAGTCGCTGGACCACACCAAGGAGATTTGATGAAGTAAGGTCAACATCTATTAGAGGAGAGGCCATATGTGCCTCAATGGTAAAAGTGTATAACCCTTACTTAATTAAGCTTGGTGAGGTAATCACTTCTTATGCTCTCTTTTAATACTATATTTTCTCTTCACTTTCTTAATTTTTGCTAATTCAATATTGCAAAGCCCAAAATCTAGGGATGTTATTTTTGCATGTGTAGTGTCTCATGCAATGCTCTCCATCATAAGATTTTCGTGCAATAGTGTTGTAGCGACAAAACCTCAAACAGTCTGATCTCTCTGCATAAATGTCATCCCTGGATCGGTAATGCTGACACGCACAGTACTTGAAGGATTTATAACAGAGTAGCAATCACACACTTATTACAACGAATGTCTCAAAAGAGAACTTATTACAATAAATATGGCTTGAGGCCATCTAATACGATAACAACGGAAGGCTTTGGAAGATAAAGTGAGTCCATCAACTCCAACGGCATCATTGAGTGAAAGACCACGACCTAAGGCTCCTTACTCGTCGTCTGAAAAGTCTGCAACATGATACGTTGTAGCCCGAAAATGGGTCAGCAATGGAATATGCTGGCAATGTAACACAAGAGAGTAATGAACAGAATAATGCTATCACTACATGCATATATGGCTGGTGGAGGCTGTATGGTTAATATGTTTTGCGAAAAGCCAATTTTTTCCTACAACAAAGGAATATATTTTATTTAACTATCATGGTGGTTGTTAAACACTGAGAATGGTAAACCCCATCTCAATCCCAATTACAAGTAATCATTAACAACCCAACAATTTAATTATAGAGTGATGAGATCAACATGATAATCCAAGAACCCAATACTCAAGACGTCCATAACCGAGGACACAGCTAACCATGATTAGTCTGTACACTCTGTAGAGGTTTGCGCACTTTTCCCCACAAGACTCGATCTCCTCCGTTGGATTTCTCGCACTACATGGTGTTTGAGAAACGGATGACCGAGACACAGTCTTTCAGAAGTGTTAGCACCTTACGATGGGTAGACAGTACCACCTGCATCCCCTACATCTGCTAGTCTACCACTGTAAGAGTTCACACGACTTAATCAACTATGCCAGAGCCCATAATGGCTTGTGGCTGCACACGGAAGTGTCTAGCATGAATAATCTTAGGATCCCTTTGAGCCTGGGTGGCAGTCCATAGGAGAATCACACGGTACCCTGGGATTTCCAAAAATACAGGCAATCACCGGATTCCCCAGGTGCCTCAATCCACCCAGATGTGTGTTTAAGTTGCCACCTTAAGTTGAACCATTAATTAACAATCTCACATCTGTCATGGATACACTCAAACCCAATCTACGTCTACGAGCATAGCATAGCAATATAAGCATAATGTAAAAGTAACTCCCAAAGGTTTGATAATAAACTGGTGAATAGGTACTACCTCATCTACTTCCCAAACCCACAATTTAAATCAGATCCTAACCATGCAATGTTTGAGGGTTGAAACTAATGCATAAAAATGGGTATGAAAGAGGTATGATCAAAGTGTTACTTGCCTTGCTGATGATCCGCGAAACCTAGAGACTCGTAGTAGCACGCTTCGCACTCCGGATACTCTATCGCAAACAAACAAGCATACAATAAGCAATCAAGCAAGGGCACGGGTAAAACTCAAATAAGAGATCTAACCAGAAAGTTCAACTTAAGAGCTCCGGTTTGCAAAAAGAATCAAATCAAACGAAGCAACAAAACTCAAACGGTGAAAGAAACAAACTTCGTTTACTAATCTGGACTAAAGTCAAATTTTACAGTAGCAAAAACTTGTTTAAGTTGGTTAAACAGAAAGAGAGCTTCGAGACGAAACTCTAGGCGCTTGAATCGCCTGATTCCGATAAACGAGCGAAATGTTACGCTAAAACGAAAATCGAATCAGAAATCGCGATCGAAAATAATCGCGGAAAATCCGAGAAAAAGAAAAACTGACGAACAGGCTAACGAACGAACGTTCGCTGTCTGCGGCTAAACGGTGAAAACCGTTTGTTAAAACGAACGTACGGACGAACGTCCGCTAAATAACTAAACCGGAAAAATAAAACCGATCTAACGAAATAAACCAGGGTTTATCGAAGAAAACCGACCGGTCAAACGACGGTCAACGGCGGCTAGATCCGGCGGCGGCTAGGGTTGGCGCGGGGTGGGCTGGGGCGGCGGCTTATAAAGGGTGGCCTGGGAGGAGTCCGGGCCGGATACGGCCCGTAGGTCAGTTCCCTTTTTTTAAATAATTCCGCTCGGAAAAACGAATAAAAGAAATACTAAACGGACTCCAAAAATCCTGAAATAAATTTTCCCTGTCCTCTAAAAATAGGCTGGACAAGGTAAACATTTATTTGGGCCTAAAATGCAATTTTGAAAAACGCATATTTTTCCTAATTCAAATAAAATAGCGACAAAACTCCGAATAAAAATCTTATTTGATTTTAATATTAAATCTCCGATATTTCTTTATTTTTAGGAAGTCATTTTATCCTCTCTCTTTTTATGTTTATAAAATAAATACTCAAGAGAAAAATAATTAAAATCAAACGATCCTCTTTTTAAAATTTAAGAAAAACTCGAATATGAAAATAATGAAATCCCCAACTCTCTCCGCGGGTCCTTGAGTTGCGTAGAATTTCTAGGATCAAACAAAAATGCAATAAAATATGATATGCAAGGATGATCTAATGTATAACATTCCAAATTGAAAATTTGGGATGTTACAAGTGTGTTCCGCTGTTTTGACATGCTTACTTTGCATTTGTTTTATGTGAGGAAATCTTATTAGCTTCTGACAACATTGTCATGTTTTTATTATCAAATACCAATAAAGGGATCCCTTAAAATTCAGCTAATCACATAAGTTGGGGACTCTAGGGGTGGCTTGGTTAGCAATCAAATGTTGTAGAGGTTTTCTGCTGATAAACCCAAGGACTTTAGTAGATCCATGATGCCTAACAGGGTAACCCTCTGCCAAACCACCCCCGCCGGGTACTCAAATTTTGAGTCTTATGCAGTATGACACTACGACACTCTTGTGTAGTGTTTGAATTCTTTGTGAATAAAGCGAGTTCAAAGCCTTTGCACTTTCGTTCATCTTCTATTACCAGCCTCTACGGTACGGAGCATTGCCTACTCTCACATTAGAACTTGGTGCATACTTCACTGGTACATCCAATTCCATGGGAGCACTTTCTCTTGTTCTTCTACACAAAAACCCCGCATCTCCACAAAAAACAGTCACCATACCTATCTATCATGGCATTTTCATAGACATTTCGAGTATATCACCTTGCACTACCATCATATTACATTACATGACTAAAGACATGTTCGTCATTTGTCTTGCATGATCATAGTATGGCTAGCATGATATTTTTATGACTTGTCCGTTTTTATGTCATTGCTACGCCGGATCATTGAATATCCTGATAAACTCTCAGAGGCATTTGTATAGAGTTTCTCTCATGTTTTGGTATTGAGTTATGGTTACAGATAGTGAGTCCTATTTGAGAGAAGGGCATTGGAGATGCCCTTAGAGCATATCCATAAAAGGCCCGAAATGGTAAAATAACAACTGTTTTGGGCACAGAAAATGTTCATTTCAGATCCCACAAAACTGTTGACATTGGAAAAAAAATATACAACTCCCCCTAAAAAAATCTCATACCTAAGATATCCCGTTTTGGAGAGAAAATTTTCAGACGTCAACAGCCGCCGCCGCCAGCTCCCGATTCCAGCCGACGCCGCCGCCAGCTCCCGATTCTAGCCGACGCCCCCTCCCTTCCTCGCCTCATTCCTGACGGCCATCGCGCCCCTCGAGCTCTCGGGTGCCCGCGACCGTTCAATGTGGGCTCGAGTTTGCCATCAGGGCCCGACAGCCATGGAGCGGCAGAAGCAGTTGCAATTGGGGACGGCTGCTGGAGCGGGTGATTTGGGGACGAAGATGAACATGAAAAAAAAGATATGTTTTTAAATACCGACAAATGGAATATTTGTTTTTACAATAATTTTTTTATATGTTATACCACAGCATGCGTGGTACTGTAAAACAATTTTAAAAATTTCTTTGTTTTACGCTATCACGATACAAGGAATCTTGTAGAGATGCTAGCAAATCCGGCCCATAAAATTTCGACGGATTTATAGTTTGCGTGAAAAAAGGCTGACCTTTTACGCTATCATGATATAAAGAATCTTGTAGAGATGCTAGCAAATCCGGCCTGTAAAATTCCGACAAATTTATAGTTTGTGTGAAAAAATGGCCAACCAGGTACCCTAAAAACGGCCTAACCCGTAAAGAAAAATTTACGTGCGGCCCGTAAACCACCCCTGATTCCCGCATATATAATGAAGCAGCCGGATTTTAGGGTTTGCATCCATCATTTTCCCTTTCCCCCTCCACTGAGCTCCTCGCGATATCGAGCGCTGGTCGTGGGAGGGGTGACTGAGGGGGGCGCGGCGGCTCGCCGCCATGACGACGAGGCGGGAAGCTTCTCCCTCCGCCCGCTGGTGGAGGAGTGGTACCAAGTGCATGCGCGGGAGCGCGACGCGCACTTCCGCAGCGGTGGCCGGCGGGCGTGGCGCAAGTTTGACCGGCTCAACAATATCTTCTGGCCCGCTCTCAAGCGACTCCAGGAGGTGGAGCGTGCGTGGTACGAGACAAAGGAGGCGGCCGCCGCCGGAGAAGAAGGTGTCGCAGCGCGGGAGGAATACGATCTGGCAGCATCTCTAGCATATCCCGCAAACCGTGACACTGCAAATTTCGTTGAGATGCGGGTTTTGTGACAGAGAGTCAGCTCGGATCGGACGGCAGAAAAATTGTCCGCCGGTTAAGACCCGTAACGAACGCTTCTCATTTAGATTTGTGCCTTGCGCGGCCTACAGAGAGGACTCGAGGCTAAGCTTCCGCGTTGGTCCCCTGACCTGACCTGACCGGACCGAGTGACGGCTGAGACTGACGCCCCTTTGTCTTCCCACCACCCCATCTTTTCCCTTCCCAGCATTTTCTCAAAGGAAAAGACTTGAAAACAACTGACTGATTTTAAGGCGCGCATCGGCCGCCTGCTGCGCCGTCCGATTAAGGCGCCGTCTGATTACGCATCGTAATGACGCGGGCAAGAGATGACGGACGTGTGTGCTGCGTTAACACGGGAGTGCATGCCTTCACTTGGTCCTTGCGCTTGTCATTCACACCGGTACATGGTTATTTTGATTAGTGGTCGCTACGCTCGTCATCCGCACCAGTGACAGTATGAGAGTGGCTTTTGGGCTCCTAGGTGTAGATACACCTATTATGGAATATGTAGAAAAACTTTTTCAAAAAAAGGAAATATGTAGAAAAAACACATTTCAAAATGTTAAAAAAATTCGAGAAAAAAAACCACACGTGTACATCCCGACATCCTATGTTCCCACACAAATTTTTGATGAAGAATGATATATGTTGTGGCAGTATGAAAAAGATAAAAAATGCCTTATGAATAGCTGTAATCAAGCATCAAAAATTGTCTTTTTTACACAAGCCACAAAAAATGTCCCTTTTCATAGAAACTTGGTGCACGCACATATAATGTCCAGACTTCCACGTGAGATTTTTTCTCAAATTTTTTTAACTTTTAAAATGTGTATTTAGACAATGGGTGCATATAAACCTATGAGCCAAAGTGGATTTCCGGTTGTTTTGAATCTTCAGCGCTTCAGACGATACTTCATCGCACTCACTGTACAATGTAGCTAGCAAACTGGTACAGTATATTGAAAAATAAATTGAACCATTGCTACTGCCATTAACTTCAGAAAGAAAGACTACGCTGCTACAAGCAGTCATTTTGTGTATATTTCTTTTTTGAAAGCATGTCAGATCCACTGTCTGTGCCGCTACAAGCTCATGTTGCAAGGGCACCACCGTACTGCTAGGTGGTGCAGCAAAGGCGCCATCATGCTACGAGGGCCTATGTCATGCTACAAGGCGTGTCACAAACTGATGCTGCGGGAGCATCATCGTGTTGCAAGCCGTTGATATGTGGGGCACTGCCTTGCCACATGAGTATCGTCAATGCTGTAATCTGATGCTGCAACAACATCGCCGTACTGCAAGTTGATGCTACGTGGGGTGCTAGCATGCCGCATGAGTGTCGCCGGTGCTGCGAGCTGTTGATGCGAGGGTCGTCGTCATTGTGCTGCAAGCCGATGCTACGTGGGGCACCACCATGCTGGAGGAGTGTCATCGGCGCTGCTAGCCAATGCTACCGGAATCTCCGCCGTGCTGCAAGCCGATGCTACATGGGGTGCCACCATGTCGTATGAGTGTAGTTGATGTTGCGACGGTCATCACCGTGTTATGTGGAGTGTCGTCGTGCTTTGTGGCATGCTACAAACCGGTGTTGCGAGCCATGTTGTGGGAGTGTCGCTGGTGTAGGCTTAATTATCATCCGGCTGATCCCTAGTACTCGCCATGGAAAAGCCCTTGGCGCAGGCAGCAGCTGGGGGTTTTGAATGCGGGGAGTACTAGGGATCAGCCGGATGATAATTAAGCCTTTTTCATCCGCCTCGCAAGCCGTACGATCCGGTCCTGCCAGCCATTCGATTTTTCCGTCGCTTGGATGCACGAAGGCAATCCGGTGTTTTCGACCACACAAAAACGTTTTCTCTCACATGTTGCTTTCACACACATGTACACATACGCGATGGGGTGTGTGAAGGTAGTTGCACCTCGTGGGTTGTTTTCAACGGGAAGCAAAGCCAGCAAAAGCTCACGCCACACCTGGTAACCTCACGGGGGCAACATAGCTGCTCCGGCATCATCAACGAGCACTGCATCGCAATACCCACAGACGACAGTCACCGACGAGCGTCACATCACGGCGTCATACAACACCAACGAGCACGGCATCGCACCGCCGGCGTCCACCGACGAGTGCTGCATTGCAGCGCCGGCATCATCGACGAGCGTTGCATCGCCGCACCCAACAGTCACTGACGAGCGTCGCATCGCAGCACTGACACTAACGAGCGCGGCATCACAGCGTCGGCGTCCACCGACGAGTGTCGTATTGCAGCGCCGGCATCACCAACGAGCGTTGCATCGCAGCACCGACAGTCACCGACGAGCGTCGCATCTCATCGCCGGCAACAGTAATGAGCGCGACATCGTAGCACCGGCGCCCACCGACGAGTCCCGTACTACAGTGTCGGCATCACCGATGATCGTTGCATTGCAGCTTAGCGCTGGCATCACCGAGGAGCATTGCATCGCACGGCCGACAACACCAACAAATATGGCATCGCAGTGTTGGCGTCCACCAATGAGCGTCGCATCGCAGCGTTGACAACACCAATGAGCGCAGGATCACGGCGCCAGCGTCCACTAACGAGTGCCGCATCGCAGCGCCAACATCACCGACGAGTGCCGCATCGCAGCACCTGGCGCGTGGAGCTTGGGCAGTGGTGGTTGGAACGCTTCCATGGGGTATGGTGGAGAGAGCAGTAGGAGGCGAGAGATGTGGGATGAAAGGTGATCGAGCTTGGAGGACAAAATGAGTGGCTCTCGTGACCCGCTAGATATGAGCAAACAAGGTTTGCGACATCGCATGTACTCTTTTGCAACAATGATGCCCGACCCTTTTGCAGAATCTGCGCGTCAAGGCTTGCAATAGTGATGGTGGGTGTCCGACCCTTACAGCTTTGTGCATCGCTGCTTGCAGCAGCAATGACCATCCCTTGCAGTGTGGTCAGCCGTCACCCATGATCACAAGAATGCATATCATGCTTAGAATATCCCATAATTTCCCCACCCGCTCATCCCCCTCTCAACACCTGCGGTTGCTGCTCGCAGCATGGCTCGCAACACCAGCGACACTCCCACAACATGGCTCGCAACACCGGTTTGTAGCATGCCACAAAGCACGACGACACTCCACATAACACGGTGATGACCGTCGCAACATCAACTACACTCATACGACATGGTAGCACCCCATGTAGCATCGGCTTGCAGCACGGCGGATATTCCGGTAGCATTGGCTAGCAGCGCCGATGACACTCCTCCAGCATGGTGGTGCCCCACGTAGCATCGGCTTGCAGCACAATGACGACAATCCTCGCATCAACAGCTCGCAGCACCGGCGACACTCATGCGGCATGCTAGCACCCCACGTAGCATCAACTTGCAGTACGGCGATGTCGTTGCAGCATCAGATTACAGCATTGACGATACTCATGTGGCAAGGCAGTGCCCCACATATCAACGGCTTGCAACACGATGATGCTCCCGCAGCATCAGTTTGTGACACGCCTTGTAGCATGACATAGGCCCCTCGTAGCATGGTGGCGCCTTTGCTGCACCACCTAGCAGTACTGTGGTGCCCTTGCAACATGAGCTTGTAGCGGCACAGACAGTGGATCTGACATGCTTTCAAAAAAGAAATATACACAAAATGACTGCTTGTAGCAGTGTAGTCTTTCTTTCTGAAGTTAATGGCAGTAGCAATGGTTAATTTATTTTTCAATATACTGTACCAGTTTGCTAGCTATATTGTACAGTGAGTGCGATGAAGTATCGTCTGAAGCGCTGAAGATTCAAAACAACCGGAAATTCACTTTGGCTCATAGGTTTATATGCACCCATTGTCTAAATACACATTTTAAAAGTTAAATTTTTTTGAGAAAAAATCCCACGTGGAAGTCCGGACATTACATGTGCGTGCACCAAGTTTCTATGAAAAGGGACATTTTTTATGGCTTGTGTAAAAAAGACAATTTTTGATGCTTGATTACAGCTATTCACAAGGCATTTTTTATCTTTTTCATACTGCCACAAAATATATAATTTTTCATCAAAAATTTGTGTGGGAACATAGGATGTCGGGATGTACACGCGGGTTTTTTTCTTGAATTTTTTTAACATTTTGAAATGTGTTTTTCTACATATTTCCTTTTTTTGAAAAAGTTTTTCTATATATTCCATAATAGGTGTATCTACACCTAGGAGCCCAAAAGCCACTCTCATACTGTCACTGGTGGGGATGACGAGCGTAGCGACCACTAATCAAAATAACCATGTACCGATGTGAATGACAAGCGCAAGGACCAAATGAAGGCAGCACACACGTCCGTCATCTCCTGCACGCGTCATTACGATGCGTAATCAGACGGCGCCTTAATCGGACGGCGCAGCAGGCGGCTGATGCGCGCCTTAAGGTTGTTTTCAAGTCTTTTCCCTTTTCCATCGCCTCCTCCTCCTCACCAAACGTGCTTCCCTTTGGGGTTTTCTCATTGGTGCGTGCGTTTTGGATTCCCTTCCCCTTCCCACCCCGCTCCCCCTTTTCGATTGTGCTGCGCGAGAGAAATCGCATTTTTTGGGGGTGGATTTCGCTCATCGGTTTCTTGCCCTGGTACGGTAGGGTTTCTCTCTTGGTTCCGATGGAGTTCATCGCGGCATCAGACCCGTCTCCTCGTCCTGCTTCTTCGCCATTGCGCCCCCTCTGCCCTTCCGGTCTCCTTTTCTCCTTATTTTGGGGGTTTTTTCTGCCGACGGTTTCTTGATTTTGCATTTCTTTTGGGGTTTTTTCTGCCGACGGTTTCTTGATTTTGCATTTCTTTTTGCGTTTTCCCCCCAGGTTTCTTGATTTTGCATTTCTTTTGGCATTTTTCTGCCGACGGTTTCTTGATTTTGTATTTCTTTTGGCGTTTTTCTGCCGGCGATTTCTTGATTTTGCATTTCTTTTGGCGTTTTTCTGCCGAGGGTTCCTTGATTTTGCTTTGCTAGGCTTCTTGCCCTGGAACGATCAATACGTTCTCTCTTCTCTTCGTCGGATCGACCTTTTTCCTCCTGGGGTTTTTGTTTGCCGCGTCTCGTTTCTGCTCTTTTTTTTTTTGCAATTATTGAGGGAAGCCGTCTCTCTTCTATCTGGAATGCGCGATTTCATTTTGGAATTTCACCCCCTCCTCTGTGTTTTTGGGGCTCTTGCCCTGTTTTTCCTCTGTTCTTCTTGTCCCCTTTTGTGATCTTTGAGGTTTTTTTTTCCTCCTTCTATGTATGGAAATCATGTAACCTGTCGTTGGTGTTTAGCAGGTCCCGTCGCCTGATGTGAAGATGGCGAGCAGTGCATCCGAGAAGTGGGCTGTGGTGCAATACGGACACCACGGTCCTGCAACCAAAGTCTACCGGTTTCAGATCCTGTTGCCAAATGGCACAAGCACCAGCCTCAAGCTGCGCGATCCTGGAGAAGAGATGCCGCTTCCTGATTTCTTACATCGTATTCGGGAAGAGTTGGGCGATGCCTCCGCATATGGTGGTCAAAGGCGGGGAATTGAATGGGATGGCGATGTTTATCTAGAGGACCTGCTGGACAGAAAGATAGACAAGAAAGTGCAGTTCTGTGATTTTGTCACGAAGGGTACTAACATATTAAGACTCCAGGTAAGCTCCCAACTCATTCATGTTCTGATTCCCGAAATGACTGCAGACCATCTAACACATTTTCTTTCTATCCATTTACTTTGCTAGGATGGTGAAGAATTTGTCCGGACATATGAGGTCGGTATTTGAACTAATCTTACTCCATATCTGTCTCATGTAGCACTGAGAATTTTGTTCTTCTTTCAAGAAACTGATATTGTCCCCCTTAAAAAGTGCGCAAGCGTGTCATTCTATCATGCTAAGATACAGTCCCTAATTTAGTATCCCTTGAGGATCCTATAATCTTTGCGGTGTCATTCACTATTCATAAACGATTGGTGTAATTGTGCCAAACCCAAGCCGTGGCACAGTTAACATGTACAAGAAAATGATGTAGATGAATCCTTACATTCGTTGTGCTTATGTGTTTACTTGCTTGTCTTCAGAATATGTGGGACCTTACACCTCCGACTGAACTGCTTCAAGAGCTTCCGGCAGAATATAGCACTGAGAGTGCTCTTGCAGACCTTGTTGTTAGTTTTCTTGTCCGAGTATTTTGCCTCCTCAGTTTCATAGGTGACCACCTGTGAAGATCTGACCTTCGTTGTCTTTTCCTGTCATCAGGACAACTCATTACAGGCTTTGTGGTCAAATGGTAGCAAAGAAATAAAGTTAATCAGGTTAGTTCCCATTTATCGCCATCCCAATTTACAATTATGGTATCAGACGGTAGCTATCCTTGCTGGGTTGTTTCCCTTTCAATTCCACTTTGGACCTGTCTATGTCTCTGTTTCCCTCATAACTCCCTGCTGAATTAAATGCTCTATGCATTGCACATAATGCAAAGCGAACTGGTTACACAAGTAATATCATGTTAGTCACAAATACAGGAGAGAATATAATATATTATCAAAGCTTAGTTACTATCAGCTGAAGCACAAAGGCAGTTTTCATAATGCACTGGGCTATGCTCCAGGTTGTAGTTTCAGTTTTGTCTTTTTTCCATTGCAGCACTAGATACTTAGCTGTAGAATTGGCTTTAAGTAGATGTAATCATGTATAAATTACCCTCCAAGTAGGATCTCATCGCAAACATAATGATAAATATACCAAGAAAAGGAAAGCTGCTCATTGCATGGAATCTTCGGGTTTCAGTTTTTTCTCTTATACCATTACATCAATCTACTCTGTTTTCTTCTCCCCTTTCCTTTCCCGACAAACGTTATTATCTTTGATTCATTACTTCTCAGAATCACTTTCACACGAGTGTTGGATCATGTTGCAGGATAACTGTTGATGGAGAAAAGATTGTGGTTTTTGATACTGGTAGGGGGATGGACGGTTCAGAAGATAATTCTATCTCTAAATGGTAACACTCTTTAGTTAAAGTTTTACCACATGAAGTTTAAGTATTCACTCTGTCAAATGTGTTAGGGGAAATTGGAGGTTGGAGTGCACAAGAGAAACATAAAAGGGGGGCGGGGGTAATTTAGTGTTTCGTTTTCTAAGAGCAGTAACGATATAAAGAGGAAAAATGGTTATTACTATTTAATTTATGAACATTTTGAATGCCCTTTTGATATTAATATTGTTTATATGGAGGGTACTTGTACTTTGTTTTTTTATTATGTTTCTTCATAGTTTCCATACGCAGAGTTCGATTGCACAACCATCCTACTTAAGCCCTAATGCAACATAGTTTGGATCTCATTTAGTCTTATTTATTTAGGGGTACAATGGGTTCTTCTAACCACAGAGTATTTCGGAAACAAGGTATCGGCGGGAAAGCGCCATACTTAGTGGTGAGCAATTATATATCACTAACATATGGATCGTACTTATTCCATTTCATGCATTTTGTTTGCCTTATCAACAATCCTTCAGTGACATTTATCTAAGTTGCATTAATATATGATTTCCATTTGGACATGTTCTGTAAGTAACCATTGGATGTTATGGGAGTCTCTTCATTTTTCTTGAATTTACCTTTGCAGCTGAAACTTTCTAAATGATGTACCGTAAAACAGATCATGTACTTTAGCAGTATGTCTATGCCTATTCAAAGGAGAGAGTACAAATGAGTTTCAGCTTCTGTTGGATGGGATTAACAGAATTAAAGGAGAAAGAAGCACGATTTTTTCATATACATCATTTATTACCATTGTGATTGTATGGCTTCCTCAATTTTTTTTAATTCATTATGCTACCTTTTAAAGTATAGCTGGGCATGTTATGATTGCTATATCACTTACTGTATCAGTTATTTTCCGTAGTTGGCAAAATAAAGAGGTGTATGCCATTTCGATTATTTGGCTTATCAGGCCAACTGAGGGATGAATTTATAATTGCTGTCTTGCCCGTTCTGGACAGTTTTATGCAATTCTTGAAGATAACAAACTATGATTTTAGAAGTTGCTTGGTCCTGTATTTTACATTGCTTCTCAGTCTATATATTTTTTCACGTGAAAATACACTGTACTTTACTAAAATGAAATATTCATAGACGACAAATTCATATGTGGAGTACTTGATTTGTTACTCTATCGAATATCTACAGCCTTTCTTTGGCATGTTTGGCTATGGTGGAACTATTGCATCGATGCATCTTGGAAGGTATGAATTTACCAGCTAATCTATATCAAAGATTGAAGTTTTTCAGTTTAATTGATTGCCATGTTTTTTCTTTTACAATAGAACTGCCATAGTTTCTTCTAAAACTAAGGAATCAAGGAAAGTGTTTACCTTGCATCTTTCGAGGGAGGCTCTGTTGGAGAAGTCTTCATCTAAACTCAGCTGGAAGGTGTTCTGCCAACCCCCTTGTTTTTCTAAATATATTCCTGTACCTTGGCAAAGTAGCAGACATCAGCACGATTGAATTGCAGACTGCTGGAGGAGTTAGAGATCCATCTGAAGAAGAGTTGGCACTGTCGCCACATCGAAGTTTTACACAGGTGATCCAGTTATCTTGACTGTCTTTTAGATGTTCTGATGCCCTGCAATATCAGCCCATTAAATTGATATCTGAGTTGTGATTGCATGTTTCATATGTTTGGTATAGAACACCAAGATACAAATTCATCTCAAGTAACGGTCATAAGTATGAAATCTCCATATTTACTGATACCTATTTCCTGGTTATTGGAGTATTTGTTACTTCACCGTTTCTTTAATTTAAAATTTCTTTCAATACTGATAAAATCTTAACAGGCATATGTTCTTTCACTAGGATTTATCATCATATTTTACTTTATAGAACCGAAAACCTCAATGATTCAGTAGTTGAGGTCTGGATTTAACAGGCATATGTTCTGATGCCCTGCAATATCAGCCCATTAAATTGATATCTGAGTTGTGATTGCATGTTTCATATGTTTGGTATAGAACACCAAGATACAAATTCATCTCAAGTAACGGTCATAAGTATGAAATCTCCATATTTACTGATACCTATTTCCTGGTTATTGGAGTATTTGTTACTTCACCGTTTCTTTAATTTAAAATTTCTTTCAATACTGATAAAATCTTAACAGGCATATGTTCTTTCACTAGGATTTATCATCATATTTTACTTTATAGAACCGAAAACCTCAATGATTCAGTAGTTGAGGTCTGGATTCAGAAAACTGTCAAAAGACCTGTTCTGGCCGAAAACCAAGATAACTAGTCCAATTGCAATTGATCATTGCCTAACTGGGCACTTTCTCTGGGTGGAGGAGATGCATTTCCATCTCTTAGACATCTTCAAACATAGGATCTGAAATTGTAAAACCTTGTAGTATTTCTTGTACCAAACCACAAAAGGTAATTCAAGTCTTCACGACAAATTCTGTATTTGATTAACAACATAACATTGGCTCGAAATAAATATATCGCGATGCAAATTTTGAAGTCTAATTGCGACGTAGACATTGAGGAACAAAAAAGAACAAGCAATGGTGTGAGTGGTAGTACAAAGTCAAATTAGAAAAAAACAATAAGGTGAAGCAATTATTCAAGCATAATATGCCTTTTTTGTTTCTTGATGTGTGGATAAAATTCAGGACGTCAAATCTTATTTCAGAATGTTGTGGTCTGTATTGTTTTTCGTGCTTTAGTACCAGAACAAGGATTTTTTTAGGGAAAGCTTTCTGTTTTTAGCTCTGCGTGAGCCCATTGGTTCAAGTATGTACTTGAAGAATCAATCCTCCCTAAATCAAATACATTGTTTCTCCTGTGTATGCCCATTCCATTTTTGGAGGAAGTACTCATTTAAGAAAACCAATAAATCACAGTAACACAAAGTGAATTTTCACTGAAGACAATGGTATATTGAAGTTTCTTTGATGTCTTATGCAGAAATATTCCTTACCACCCATTTGTATGAGGTTTGGCATGAGGGCTATGGTTTGATGTGGCATGTTTATCCTTGTCGATGTGAAAGCTTTATCATTTGTATATACCTACGGTTAAGGAAACAAAATTAGCTCTACTATCTAGGATTATGCAACACTTGCAAATATCTTGTACACATAACTTCTGATTTTGTAACTTGCTATTTTTCTGTTGAGAGTCATGCACCGGTTAATTATATCTTACGATTAAAGCTGAGATGATTTATGGAATTTAGAGATCTAGCTTTTGCTGACTTATCAAACTCAAATACTAGACGCAAAACAGTACTGGTTCTTGGCATTCAGGAACCTATGTTCTCCAGATTCATGGATTTCTTTTGATGATAAAAGAAAATTTGCTAGTCTTGTTAAATTCATTAATGCGACACTTATGTGTGTCCACGCACATGCTTCTGTCAACATTTACAGGTGGAAATCCACGGCTTGAATAGGCACTTGGAGCCAGCTAAACTTCGAGGATTTCTGAAGGACATATATTTTCCATATATACAGGTTCCTTTCTGAACAAATCCATAATCATTTATTGAAGCATTGATTGAATGAGATGGAAGTACAAATAAACGAACATACATGCTGAATACTTTGCAGTTCTGTGGATGTTGGAGAAAAACATATGATTTTACTAGCAATATGACATTGCTTTAGAATTTATGTCACGATGCTCGTTCCTTGTCTTGGCCAATTCACTGATGTGGTTGGAATGTACAGTGCAATGATACAGTGCAGCTGTCAAATATATTTTGTCATATTGTTTGATTTAGTCTCAATTATCCATCGTACTGGGGTTTCAACAAGCTGAACTCGACCAAGCCCACTAAAGTTCATGCTTTCACTTGAAATAATATCTCAAGCTCAAAACGAGAAATTGGTTCGAACTAAAAGAATAGCACTCCCTCCGATCCATATTAATTGTCTGATTTAGTACAACTTTGTACTAAATCAGCGAAAATTAATATGGATCGGAGGGAGTATTAGAAGATCAAAGTAGAAACATATGTGGCTCAAGATTAGCTCAATTCTGCCCTCTTGTTTAGAATAATATAGTATGTATATGTACTTAATCTAGTTCAAGCACGAGTCAAAAAAAATCTAGTCCAAGCTGATTCTGAATTGATGATGAGTGAAGCACAGCTTGAATTTACGAATTCTGTGCCTTAGGCAAGTCAAGTCT
Source organism: Triticum aestivum (assembly GCF_018294505.1). NCBI lineage: Eukaryota > Viridiplantae > Streptophyta > Magnoliopsida > Poales > Poaceae > Triticum > Triticum aestivum. The sequence continues at coordinate 409,340,713 of NC_057814.1, read as the reverse complement.
GAGCTAATCTCAAATAACTTGTTGAACCAAAGCCATTTTGGGAGCTCTCTACAGGTTTACAACTCAGTATTTTTCAGCTCAAGTGAATTAAAATTATTTTGTGTGCAAAGTTCTTAAAATTCATACTGGTGCAGTTACCTACCTCAACAAGTTATGCTAACTGAAATACCTTGTCAATTCTTCTAGTATGACGAGGATAATGGATCTGCGAGTACAAGGAGGCCAGTTCAATTTGAGGTCTGTCCAGAATTTCCTATCACTACTGTAGGCTTGAATAATAAGACTATTGTCATATAGTTACTACTGGAAACATGTGATTTTTCTCCTTTATTTCTTGCCCCTTTGATTGTTGAGTGGATCTTTTCAGCTTGTTCTTTTAGTGGCATCTTATTCATCAAATGCTGAGCTATTTATTTTACATGTTTATCTTTGTAATATCTAGATAATTGTGCAGTGCAAGATCTTCTGCTAGCCAAAAGTTGGCCTACTTGAATGGTATGGCCATCTGTATCCAGTTTTAGCTATATCAAGGATGCTAGATGATTGCTAAAAGGGGCCAGAATGAACCTGTCAACATTGGCTTCTTTTCAAATGTCAAGCACAAAATAGTACTCCCTCCGTTCCAAAATAGATGACCCAACTTTGTACTAACTTTGTACTAAAGTTAGTACAAAGTTGGGTCATCTATTTTGGAACGGAGGGAGTAATAGGTTATTTTAGCTGAAAACATCGCCTGCCTGCACACACACACACACACACACACACCTAGTTACTTGCACCCACAACCTCCAATGAACAATGGGACTTTGTGCCGAGTTTTACATCTTCATGTAAGCTCTAAAAGTTGCCACATGATTCTTGTATGCTACAACAAATGGACAAAGGTGAACAGTAAGGAAGGCCAAAAGACATTGATTTGGTGTAATGCTTATTTCTGTTATTAAAAAAAGGAAACCATCCACATTGTTTTCCCATTGATCAATATACACTGTAAGCAGGACATAGGCTTTCTACCTATCCGAAGCCTTGATGAACCTAGGTAAAGCCATCGCGCCACCCTCACCCTCATCGGGCACCACCTTTCCCTCTACTGTCTTCCACGATCTCCAGTAGATTGTCAGATTGTGGTGCATTAATCATCGATATTTGGCGCCTACCTTGGGGCACGAACGGATCATCCGCAATGTTAGAAGTATAATAGTGTTTGAGATAGAGATAAGAGTTACAGATAGAGTAGGTTTAAACATGTATGACTTGCCCTCTACTCCAAGTCTCTCTCCCTCACATGTACTCTTATATATACCATACACAAGGGTTAGATCAATACAACGAATATCGTAGGTTCTATATTTTCTACATGGTATCAAAGCGCTTTGTCCAGCGACGCCGATCCTAGGACCTTCCACCACTTCCGCAGCGAGCCGCCCCCGGGGAGATTTATCTTCTCTCCCCGGGGCGCGGCACCCGATCAGTCAATGATTAGATTGGTTCTTAGATTAGCTTAGATAAATTTTCTTGATTATCAAAATTCCAGTAGATTAGTTTTTCGTAGCCACCAAATAAATCTTTTGATCCTAGAAAAAAAAATCCGGTGAAGAAAATCCCATAGAAACAGGTGCAGGCGGCCAGCGCCGCCGATCTCCTGGCGCGCGATCGACGAGACTTTAAATTGGACCAAAATCAAACTGGCTCGGCAGATGATCGTAATCCGGTGAAGAAAATCCCATAGAAACAGGTGCAGGCGGCCAGCGCCGCCGATCTCCTGGCGCGCGATCGACGAGACTTTAAATTGGACCAAAATCAAACTGGCTCGGCAGATGATCGTGCCCCAGGCTCGGCAGACTTTTCTGCAAGACGCGACTACGACGACGGCAATGACCGCGTCACGACGACCACATAGTTCTGGCAAAACTGATGTGTGCTCGATGGGCATCCACCGGTCTTGGCAAAACCGGCGAACTCGTCGCCAACGGCACCCTCTGACATTTGCAAGGTGCATCGTCCACGTCTGCAGCTCTGTCATAGCGCATTTTTTTGCGCCTCCGGCTTTGTGCGGCTTCATCATCCATGACACAACCACACCATCGACCACGACTACCTCGACCACAGCTACATCATCATGATCGGCTACCTCGACATCAAAATTAATGGCTTGGTCTACAACAACACATCGGCAACAATTCCAGTCACCAGCGTCCGCGTCGTCACCAGCGTCCACGCCACTCCTGCTGTGACTGCGGGAGGGAATAGAGAGATGAGGAAGGCACCAGAAGGGGACGCAGTCACCGCCCTAAGTGTCGACCATCAGAGACACAGTTGATGATGGCGCATCCGAGAAGACGACAGAAGCACAAGACTTTAAATTCAGTCGCCATTGTCCGCTTCACTCCCGCTACGACTGAGGGGGAATGTTAGAAGTATAATAGTGTTTGAGATAGAGATAAGAGTTAGAGATAGAGTAGGTTTAAACATGTACGACTTGCCCTCTACTCCAAGTCTCTCCCTCACATGTACTCTTATATATACCCTACACAAGGGTTAGATCAATACAACGAATATTGTAGGTTCTATATTTTCTACACGCAACTCCATCTGCTGCAACAACAACATGGCGGCTCGACTGACATCTGTCCTAGTCATCACCATCCCTGGCTTCTCAGGCATAAAGTAGCAGGCCGGACCTAAGGTGGTGGCATGGTGAATTAAGGAAGGTTGCGCTAGACCCTTCCTGATTCATCAAGATTGGAGCGGAGCTTGATGCCCGGCGTGAGCAAGAGCTCCTCATGTTCGCCCAGGCCAATCTGGATGCACTTGCTTGGAGTGCCTTGAACATGTCGGGATCCGTCGAGAAGTAGCAGAACATACCTATGTGCTCCCCGACGCAAAGCCGATGTAGCATAAGCTCGCGAGGTTCTCCCTTGACTGAAAGGTAGCCATCAAGAAGAGATCGAACCTCAACCACCCTGATTGGGTAGTCAACCTAGTGCCGGTCCCAAAGCCTAATGGCACATGGCTGTTGTAGCCATGGTAGAGTAGAGAAAGGGGACTGGGTATGGAAGTCGATCGATCAATTGCTTGCCTATTAACAACTACTACCTCCGTCTTGGTTTATTGGTCCCCTTAGTATTTTGTGTCAAATTTTGACCATGGATTTAATTAACAAAATGTTAATGCATGTCACAAAAAATAGTATCATTGGGAACTACGTTCAAATACGAATCCAACGATATAATTTTTGATGACATGCATTAACATTTTGCCAGTTAAATTTATGGTCAAATTTTGGCACAAAATACGAAGAGGGCCAATAAACCAGGACAGAGGTAGTAAAGTCCTAGCAAAATACAGCCGGCTCGCTCCTTCGCTCGTACTAACAATCACTCGTTGCTGGGAGCTCTATCCTCCTCGCACTACTAAAAACAGGGTGAAAGAATCTCCCGTGTTCAGTCTGTAGAGGCCGACCATCATAGTCGTCTCTACACCAAGTTGGGTTGTCTAACATACTTTTTTTTGACACGTCTACGGCGGGCTTACGCCGGCCTGAACCATATATTACTCAACTGTACCAGAGACATAGAAGAGGGTACAAGGCAGGTTCTGGGAGAGAGAGAAAGGAAACAAAGAAAAGAAACCAAAAGAAAATATACAGGATGGTTACAATCTCGCAGCAAGATGTGACAACATGGATCCCCAGTCTCGGAGTAGCGCCTGACGTTGGGGGTTCTTGCAGCGGTTTGACCAGAGCAGCAGCTCGTCAGCCGCAATCCTAGCGATGCGGTGGATGTGGAGAGTCTCATTGCGAAAGACCTTAGCATTGCGACGTTTCCAGGTGTTCCAAAGAATAGCAATTAGAATGGTAGATCGAACTTTATCGATGGCAGCACGCAACCAGACGTCGCGCAGGCTGTCGAGCGCCCCGACATGGTGGTTGTCAAGCTCCTCCCAAAGAGGTCGCAGAGAGGCGCACTCTAGGAGTAGGTGAGTGATGCTCTCGCAAACACCGCAGAAAGGGCAGGCATCAGAAGTGGCGATTGATCTGCGTAGTCTCCGCTCGTTGGTGTAGACACGATCTTTGAGCGCAAGCCAAATGAAGATTCGACATTTATTCGGCGCATAGTTTCTCCAAATAGCCACCGCCAACTGATCGGATGTGGAGAGTCTCATTGCGAAAGACCTTAGCATTGCGACGTTTCGAGGTGTTCCAAAGAATAGCAATTAGAATGGTAGAATCAAACTTTATCGGTGGCAGCACGCAGCCAGACGTCGCGCAGGCTGTCGAGCGCCCCGACATGGAGGTTGTCAAGCTCCTCCCAAAGAGGTCGCAGAGAGGCGCAGTCTAGGAGTAGGTGAGTGATGCTCTCGCAGACACCGCAGAAAGGGCAGGCATCAGAAGTGGCGATTGATCTGCGTAGTCTCCGCTCGTTGGTGTAGACACGATCTTTGAGCGCAAGCCAAATGAAGATTCGACATTTATTCGGCGCATAGTTTCTCCAAATAGCCGCAGCCAACTGGTCGGATGGTTGATCATGCCAGATTGCGCATTATAAGCCAATTTTGTAGAGAGAGCCTTGCCCTCCCGCCTGCTGGTCCTGATGTCCGAGACGTGCAAATCCAAGTTAACTGAAGCCATAATATCTCTCAAAATTACCAGCTCATTTTCCGCCACCCGGGATAGCTAGGCGTATGGTCGAGATGCAGTTCTGGGGAAGCTAGCACCCAAGCGACGGATGCCGACTGCCAGTTGGAGTGAGTGTATAGAGCGTTGAACTGGCAGGCTAGAGTAGTCGTGTGGTTTGGAAGCCAAAGATCATTCCAGAATGAGGTGGAAGCCCCATTGCCAAGACGAACAGAAGTGATGGACCTGAAGAAATCCAGTTGCCTGAGAATCTCACGCCAAACTGGTGTTACCTCGACGCCCCCGGTACCCAAATCATGCACAGGGGACCAACCGTACTTGTTCAGGATGTAGGTGGGAGCCAGTAAGGAGTTTGTATCATGAAGTTTAGCCAAATGTCTGAGTAGGAGGCATACATTCATATGCTTTAGAGAGGCGAAACCTAGACCCCCATGGGAGAACGGAGCACACACCAGGTCCCAAGCCACTTTGCACTGACCGCCCATAGTTTTGTCCTGCCCTGACCAGAAGAAGGCCCGACAGCTCTTGTCGATTTCCTGCAGAGTCCCGACAGGAAGTGGAAGCGCACCCATGGTATAAATAGGGAGTGCATGAAGAGCAGCCCGAACGAGGATAGCCTGACCCGCAAGCGAAAGCATCAGACCCCGCCAACCGGCGAGCCGGCGATCGATTTTGTCGATGATGTAAAAGAAGGCCGGCATATTTAGCTTTGAAGTAGATAGCGGGAGACCCAGGTAGGATAGAGGGAAGCTAGCAACGTGGCAAGATGCCGAGAGGTATCCGCGTCAACATGAATGGGGGAGAAGGTGCTTTTGCTAAAATTAATAGTGAGTTTAGTGGCCTCTGAAAATTGCAAGAGAAGTCGCTTGAGGGGAAGGAGTTGGTCTGCAGAAGCTGGCAACACAATCAGTGTGTCATCGGCGTATTGCAAAACTGGGCACGGCAGAGTGGGATCTAGGGGGTGAGAAAGCATGCCGGTCGCTGAGGCCTGGGTGATCAAGCGTTGCAGAACGTCAGCGATCACAATGAATAGGTAGGGCGAGAGGGAGTCACCCTGCCTTAAGCCCGCAGTGACATGGAAACCACGACCCGTGTCTCCCATTAAGCAAGATAGCAGAGGTAGAGGTGCCGTTAAGAAGTTTGATCCATCTATCCCAAAGCCCAGGAAAGCCTTTAGCACAAAGAATAGCAGAGAGAGCGGCCCAGGAAACGGAGTCAAAAGCTTTGTGGAAATCTAGTTTAAGAACAATGGAGGGAATTTTCCTTTTGAAGCACGACTGGTTGATGTCGGTGGCGTGGAGAAAATTATCCGTGATTCCTCTGCCCCTAATGAAACCAGATTGGAATTGGTGGATAATATCAGGAATGACAACTTGCGTCCGATTAGCTAAACATTTAGATGCAATCTTAACTGCACAATTCTGGAGGGAGACCGGTCTAAAGTTTTCGGGTTGATTTGCCCCTAATTTTTTGGGAACCAGGACAATATAAGCTTTGTTAATGCGCCGCAGATCCACCGAACAGCTGTGAAAATCAGAGAGAAGGGAGAGCAAGTCATCTTTGACTAGGTTCCAGTTTGCTTTGAAGAAAGCGGGTCCGAAGCCGTCCGGGCCGGGGCTAGCGTTTACGTCCATCCCCCAAAGAGAGAGTTTGATTTCTTCCAGCGTAAAAGGGCGCACTATATCCCTAGCTTGCGAGGCAGAGAGCGACGAGCCGTCCATCAGAGAGGCAAGGTCGAAGGAGAAGGTTGACTGGGTGGGGGTCCCTACCAAATTCTAGTAAAATTCTAGCAGAATGCGTTCCTTGTCCGTGTGAGAGGTTTAGGTAGAGCCAGCAACACCAGAGTTTTAATTTGGTTCTTTTTATACCGAACAGACGCACAAACGTGAAGATAGGCAGAGTTCTCGTCACCCAAAACGCAGTCCCTAATCTTAGCTCGTTGCCTCCAGTATGTCGCAAGATCGGCGTTGAAACGGTGGAGAGCAAGCTTCATGTCAGTCCTAAGATGAAGCTCAATAGCACAAAGCGGACGAGACTCTTCAAGCTTGTCAAGAAGATTGATGGTAGTGTGACAGTTTTTGGCCAGAATTGTCGGGAGGCGAAATCTAGCCGACCACTTTTTTGCCATAGCTCTAGTTCTCTTGAGGCGTAGGGCAAACAGGCAAGCGGAACCCCTCGCGGCATGCCGTGGGCCAACGCTGGCCCAGTTAGAGGCCACCTGGGCTTGGGAGGAGGGGTTAGCCAGTAAAGGGTTGTTGAGGCGAAAAATCGCAGGTTTCGGGATGTGGGTGGCAGCGGTAAGCTGGATGGAAACATGGTCTGACGTGGATCTCGTAGCAGAAGTGAGAGAGCTGTCTGGGAATTTCGGAACCCAGGCAATATTAACTAATGCACGATCAAGTCTAACTAAGATGGGGGCGTCTTGTTGGTTCGTCCAGGTGAAAAGTCTATCCAGGAGTGGCAGGTCCTGGAGCTGCATGTTTTGGATCGCGTTAGAGAAAAGAAGAGCCTTGTGGGAATTGAAGTTGGCCGTAGATTTTTCAGAAGGCCGCAAGATGTCTCCAAGGATGGCCCAAGGCCCGGAAATTGACAGAGACAGGTCAACAAGAGAATCTAGAAAGGTACTCTTGTTAGCAGAGTCGCATGGGCCGTAAACATTGGTTATAGTGAAAGAGAGGTCGTCTGCTTTAGAGTCAAACTTGCAGGAGAGATGGTAGAGCATTCCCATAGGTTGCTATCCCAAGCGGTTAAGATACCTCCTGAGGCACCAACCAATGGGATGAAATCTAGGTCTCTAAGGGTTGGAGGCAGAAACGTCATCGCTTTAAACTGATCTATGTCTTGTAACTTAGACTCCTGGCAGCACAAAATCGAGCAGTTGGTTGCGGCGATGCTGGCCTTGACATCGGTGCATTTTGCGTGCCTCCCTAGGCCCCTAACGTTCCAAGAGGAGATAATAAGGTTTTTATTCATTGGTCCACTTAGAGACGGCAGAAAAATAGATTCATGGGGGAACATGCAAGCAAGCTGTGGAACAGTCGGTTACAACACAATGGAAAAAGTAGAGGGGTACCACGACTACCAGCCCGCGGGCGGTGCTGATCGAACTAGAGAAAGGGAAAACGAAGAGAAAGAAACATAGGGGTAGATAGTGGTAGTCCTGGAGGGAGCGCAAGCTGAATGAGGAACCACGCCTAAAACTGATGGAGGAAGCGTGGTTGCGAGGAGAGATAGTCAGCGTCCGCGCAGCAGGCTAGCAAAGTAGTAGAGGAGTTCACACACAGCACTTGTGGGCATCTTGTTGAGGTCGATCTCAGGCACGCCGCAAGCCCTTCCCAGCACAATGGTGTCATCGCGCGGGATAGGTGGCTCCCCCTCCCCGGCGATCTCAAGGAACTCCACCTCCGGGAGCAGCACCTTCCCAGCACAATGCGTCATCGCGCGGGATAGGTGGCTCCCCCTCCCCGGCGATCTCAAGGAGCTCCACCTCCGGGAGCAGCAGATCCGGCCCTCTCACCGCTTTCTTGCCCTCCATGCCCTCCAGCTTCATCCTCTTGCGCAGCTTGGCCTTCTCCAGCATTGAGAGACGGGTTGGCTCTTCAGACTTGGAGATGCGAGCGCTCCGGCGGGTGTAGAAGATGGTCGGGGAAGCTGCGGGAGGAGGCAGCTGGACGTCGGAGATTGTGGCCGCAGGAGGCGTGACCAGAAGATCGTTGCTGGCTTCGACCGCCAGCGGGGACGGAGGGGTAGGGTTTTGGATGAGCGGCAGTTCCTCATCGAACCTGGCCATGGCTTCCATGACCTGGTCGTCTCCTTCAACAGACGGGACGAAGGCGCGGCCGCGGAAGTCGCTGCAGTTGTCTAACATACTTGGGAAGAGAAATCTAGTCTTATCTTTGGGAGATGAGTTAATTGACTGGACAAATTTGAAAACCCCTAGCCTTAGACACGATGCATCTTATGGGGCTGTCCCTGGCCTTCACCCACAAAACATAACAACACATATACGGGATACTGATTTCAGCAACCCATGTGGTGTTGTTTCCAATGAATTTTTGGTTTGCACTATGTTCCTTTCAACTAAGGAGTAGTCATTGTCCAAGTGGATGAAATTTGCACTTGGTTAAAAGGCATGAGCAGTTTATTTCTTATGGTGTAATTTGGACTTCTGAAAATTAGAAAGGGGGGTGGGGGCAGGGGAGTAATATGAACGGAGTTCTCCAGGAAATCAAGCAAGCTTGTGTTACGATCTGCCTTTCTATATTTATGTAATATGGACATACTCCCTCCATCCCGAATTACTTGTCTTAGATTTGTCTACTTTATGATCAAATACTGACTATAGCTCTGCTATGTCCAGGGGCCTTATGTATATTTTGTTTTTATAGCTGTATTTTCTGGATCTGTTTTATCTTCAGGTGAATGGTGTAGATTTAGCAGAAATACAGGAAAGTGAAGTGACACTTACTAATCTGCACTCTTCTAATGGTCCTGATTTCGATCTGCATCTAAAATTTGCTTGTACTTCAACAAATGCAGGTAACAAATTATTTTAACTTAAATATAAACATATATTTTTAATGCATGTCTTTCCCTAATTTATACTCATGATGAATCACAGCTAGTCGCCAAGCACATGCTCGGATCAAGTGTGTATACTTTCCAATTGTCAAGGTATAATGGAATTACTATTAAACAGCTATCTTATAATTTCCTACCATGACAACAATTTCTTTTCACAGGGAAAAGAATCTATCGATTCTATTTTAGAAAAGTTAAGCGAAAATGGCTTGGGGGTGAAAGAAAACTTTGACAATTTTTCACGTGTGTCAGTCCGCCGACTTGGCCGGTTACTCCCTGATGCAAGATGGGTACGCTACTCGTACTCGAAAACCCACCCCAATAAGATGTTTCCTTCATAGACATTTCTTTTGATTATGATTGCACATAGCAAGTGAGCATATGATTGCACATAGCAAGTGAGCAAGTGTATCTTTGGTGCCTGCATAAGGCTATTCTGATGTCTGCCATACTGGGTTTTTTCTACAGCTTATCTTTTCCTCTCCGTCTTTGTAATCTTCCAGCATTTTCTTATGTACTTCAATGATTGTTTTTTCTAATCTGATCGATTTGTGTGCTTTTCCACGTTGTCAGTATTACTACTATGTTTTCTTTTATTTCTGTGTGTGTTAGGTAAGCTGATTCATGGGCAGCTTCATTTATAATAATGTCATCTTAATATTCCCATAAATATATTCAACTTTTCACTTACCCTTGCCAATTTTTTCTTGTTAGAAGTATTAAGAGTGCCAATTGTTAATAATTCTGCCTGCGAGTCCTTTCATTTTATTATCAGAAATAGTACTAAAACATTGTTTCATTAGTGAACCATTTCATTATCTAATTTGGCCTAAGCAACCTGAACCTCGTTTCATGAGATAATTTTAGCTGGTTCTCTACAGAAGCTCTTGCTTAATATGTTATGTGTCATTTGAATTTCTCACCATCTAATAATGATGCTGCTCATAATGGTTATAAACTCTGCTCTAGCCTCCTAGACCTGTCTAGTTCAGGACTAAGTTTTGTTTCTCAGTTTGGTGCTTCTCAAATACTAGGTCATGTTGTTAACTTTTGTCTTTTACATGCTACTATAAGTACCTCAGTGATATTTGTCTACAACGTACTCCCTCTGTCCCATAATATAAGACGTTATTACATCTAATATGTGAGTATATTGAATGTAATAACGGCTTATATTATGGGACAGAGGGATTAGAAACTAGGCGGTCGACTTCTGTAAGATACTGTGGATGATTCATGCTAGGGAAAATCCCAGATATTAGATGAACTTTTCTTTGTTATACTTACGAGTTTTAACAAGTTTTATAATTTGGTCATATTGTACTTGCTACTTAATGAAATACATGTTCATGTATTTCTTTCTGTTTCACACCACTAGGCATTTGTGGGTTCATAAAGATCAACAGGTCGTGTCCTAAACTCGTCCATAAATCATCTCTGCCTCAGTTTCTTTTTAATTAAAAAAGCTACAGGTTGATGTTCTTATCTTCTGACTGGTACTATGAACAGAGGACTTGTGTCAAGGATTCTCTATTACTCTAATCTCCACATTTGCATCTTATGCCCTATAAACAGAAAATTAGCTTTATGAAACGGTTGCTCAATTTCGTTCAGAACGAAGTTCTCTTATGTGGTTGGTTGTGTACTTTTGCAGACACTGACAAAGAACTCTCTCCATGTCGTCACTTCCATTTTTTTTTACATTTTGCTAATCTTTACTGCTGGAGATATCTACTGACAATATTTTGTTTGCCACAGGGTTCTCTTCCTTTCATGGAACCTAAACAGAATAAAGGACAAAAAGCTGAACTCCTGAAGCGATGCTGCAAGAGGGTGAAATGTTTTGTTGGTGAGGTTTTCATAATATTACTTTAAGTTCATATCTGAAAGATCCAGAAAACTCTATTCTTTGTTGCTTTAGTGCTTTCTTCATTGTTATTTCTATGTTTGCAGAAACGGATGCGGGTTTTAATCCAACTCTTTCTAAGGTACAATTGTTTGAGTTTAGTCTTGTGCTGCTTATGTCGTGCTTTTTCCTTATGTTTCCTTGTTTTCTGTGTTATGTTGATTTGGTGTATGAACTGTTGTATACTTGGATTAGGGAGGGTAGGGGGTAGGCTCTCGCCCCCATGGGCAAGATAGAAGAGTTGTTATTTTTCTAATTCTTGCTTGCTTTTTCTATCTCATTGGGTCCTCTTTATATAGAGGGCTAACAGTTTGATCGAAGTAAGAAAAATCATAGATCTTATCTCCAATTGGCTTGAGGCCCAAGCTTAAGGAGATCTTCCTAGTTTGATTGACATGCAACTTGAACTGGAGCTTCTAGGGGGTGACCATTGTCGCAAACCAAAGAAGCCCCAAATCGAAGATAATGCATGACGTCACTTGCACCCTTGGCAAATCCACAACTCAGATGCTCCTGGTGGACTCCAACCATCTAGGTGTCCCCAAACTCCCAGGAGAAACAAGCATGAGGATGCTTTTATAACTTGCTCAAATGCTCTTGCAAAAGGGGGGAAAATTTGAAGCTCAAGTGGTGCTCACTCCCCTCTCAAATCCCCTCACCCACCCTCTAGGATTAGTTCAAATGGAGGCTTGGGAGAGTGGGCAAAGCTTGTGTTCTTAATATCTAGAAATATTACAAGAGTACCCTCCAACCACATAGGGACGGGGGTTAGGATGAGAGATTGGAGACCAGTGGAAATCGATCGAGGGTGAGAAAGAAAACCTAATCTGGCCCGATACCATGTTACAAGGAATGTGGCTTGTATTAGTCCAAGGCCAAAAGCCTACATAGAGGTACAAGTGAGCAAAGTATGCATGGAACCTCTGTATATGCACAGCATCAATATATACACATCTAATAGGCGTGCTCAAAGTTGATCAAACCCTAACCCTATGTGGCTGCTTCCCCTCACTCTGACTTTAGCTCTGTAAGCAGAACAATCGTCTCCACTTGTAATTTAAACAATGTTACTGCTTCCTAAAGATTTTATTACAATTTAGTTTCTCTAGTTTTGAAAGTTCTATTATTTTGTCGTATCATCATTTTTTTTCCGAATCTTTTGTAATGCCGTATGCATATTTTCAAATATGTATGGTCTGATCAAATTGAAAAATCCGTGTTCCCATCTGTAGCAATTATGTGCTCCTGCACATAACTCAAGTTCTCTTTATTACAGTGTCACAGTATGTATTTATTGTCTAACTAGTTAAAGCTGTATTCAACTGCAGACTGATTTAGCACAACACGATGTTTTTACTAAGGCACTTCGCTGCTTTGATGGCAGTTGTCATAATGACAGCTCAGGTTTTTTTCCCTCTCAAACTTGCTGATATACTAGTCAGTTATACGAATAAATCTCCATCATTCTAATCTTTGTTGTACTTCTATGTTTATTTTTCTAGTTGAGGAGGTTAGTGTTGATGCTCGTAAAGGTGAAAGATCACTAAATCGCACGCAATTGGAGAAGCAGTATCACGACTGGATTAATAATATGCATGCAAAGTATGACGTGGAAATGGACGGAGGGGACGACGAGCATACTGTTATTATCAACCCAAGCAACAAGGAGCGACTTGGAATATCTAAAGATGGTGAGGGATTACCATGTGATTTGTTATGCTCACTTTTATAGTTTTATTCTTCTATTTTTTCAGTTAAGAAACCATGCTGTTGTAGCTATATAATTTTTTTCTTGTCTTTCGTTACGATGATGCAGTTGAAGTTATTAGAGTTCACACCTCGGTTAGCAGAAAAGGAAAAACATGGAGAAGAGGAGATCATCTGAAAATCCAACCAAGAGTAGTTGCACGAATGAAAAACAATTTCTACTCATCGAAAAGCAATTTCTATGGAACACTGGAATATGTTGTTGTTGAAGGACTTCGAGGAGATATCTGTGGTTAGTTCACTTCATGGTCTGAAGTATTCGTCATGCCCGATATCTCCTCACTAATACCTTATTCTTTTGTGGCAGGTGAAGCTCGACTTATATGCAGGTTTTTGCCTTCATTTTTTCTGTATACGAAATTTGTTTCAATTTCAAGTGCTAAATGAATTCGTTTTCAAGGTCTATTGAGTGCCCTGGTGATCAAGGTTGCTTACTCGAGGTAGGTCAAGATAGTGTGCACCTTAATATCAAGGAATCTTTCTCCTTCCCTATCAGCGTGATAGATGATAACAAGGTATGTACTCAATAGTTCATACTACTGGTGCAATTTCTTTGAGCATGTTATGCTTATAGTTATGTTTTTTTGTACACATGGAAGTGTCAAACCATGGACGAGGATTCGTGGTGTCAAATGCTTAGAAAGAAAAGTGCAAAGGCTCCAGCGTGTATTGAGGTCTTACGGAATTCACAAGGCAATGATCTTGCTATAGATGGGGTTGGTAGTCGACAGACTTTTATCTTTATGTTAAATCTTTGCAAAATTTTCAGGATTGAAATTTTTGGCCTTTAATTTTCTGTGTTCATACTATGTTTGATTTTCGATCTAATCTGTTACTGTCACAGGATGTACCGTTTGAAAAAGTTATAGCGGCTGGTTATAACCATCCACGTGAAATTATAGCTGTAATCCGGCCACAAAACGCTACAACCTGCTCCACCAGCCTCCTTGACAAGAGATATATTGTGAAGGATGATGATCTAGAGATGGCAATGGAGATTTATCATCTGCCTGGAAGCAAAGATCATCCTCGTGCAAAGCTTATTTATAAAAAGCTCAAGAAACCCTCATCGTGCAATAGCATAAATGGACTGTATATCTTTCAGTTGAGCGAAGAGACAAGCATGTTTACTAAATCTGGTGTTTACAGTTTTATTTTCTCAGTTGTAAGTATGATAACATTTCCAGTTGAACGAGCAAGAAATATTTGCTTTCTTACCTAATGTCAAGTGTTGAAATGTAGAGGTGCAGAGATTCAACTGTCATTAAGCATGAATCGAGGATAACAGTTCGTCCAAACTCCAATACTAGACATTGGCAGTTATCCTGCGATGCTGATTGGTCTGCTGACAATGCTGTAGTAGATATAAGGTTAGCTACTAACTCAAAATTTCGTATTTCCAAATGCTTTTCATGTCCACTGGTGATGGAGATGAGTTGCATTTTGGCCCGTGAAACTTGGTGTTGTTCTGGTCCACTCTCTTACTGCGAGCGGCAGCTTAGCGAATAGTCCTAAGTTCAAACTGATAAAGGATAAAAGATAGAATGGCTTGTTTCAACTTATAGAAACTTTATTACTTGTCATATTTCTGCAGTATGTGTTACATTCTGTTAGTTGGTGGGACTATGTCATCTTTGCTTCACCTTAGTGTACTCTTTTCCTTTCTTTTCTCGTTCCTTGTCTTTTTCCTGTGCAAATGATCAGTCAAGTCTTATGTTAGCATCATTACATTTATTACCTCCACCAAAGCTGCACCACCTGGAATTTGGCCATCCATCATTTTTTGGATTAAGCAGTCTCCATCATAAGCAACCTTTGTCTTCAACTGAAGGAGGGGTCCATGCCTTGTCTATCTGAAAAAAATGATGTGCACGCATCGTCTGTTGCCCCGTAATGTTACATTCTCTAATTCGTCCTATTGAAGTACTCCAGTAGTGCCTTATTTATTCAATATCTTAATTTTGATAGATCAAGCAAGCTGCCCGGCCCTTATTTTGTTTAATACCTCGAAATTCTCACTCCATAGTCCGGCATGAATGCTGGAATTGTGTTGTCTGATTTGTTATATTTCTTTCGTACATTCATATACCTGCAGCTACTTATAAAATTGTGTGCAGGCTTGGAATGCCAGTTAGATGTCTTGCAGCTAGAAGCCATGATTTGTATGGGAACGGAATTCCTTTCCTTGATGTACATAAGGCCGTCATAACTATACTTGGTGGTGATGATATTCTAGCTCAGGTTAAGGACATCAAAGTGGATCTCTCAACAGATTTATTGACTCTGTATATCAGAGTGAGCCATATGTACCTCTTTAAGTATAGAACTGGTCACAAGTTTAGTGAATCCACTGCATTTCCATGTTAATCATATATGTTATTGTGCTACACATGAAGGATTTTCTGTTCAAAACCAACAAATTGGACAGAGTAAGGCCGAATTATGAAGCGATGTTAAAGATTTCTTTATCTGATAGTGAACTCTCTCATCCATGTAAAGGTAAGATGACAAGCTCTCATGTTGTTTTACATTTATGAGATTGTATGCGTGTGGACACTTGTTTGGCCTGCTCCTAAACTCATATTTATCATGCTTCTCATCTTAATGGAAAGAATTGCTACAAGTTTTTTGCACGTTCTCTAGAAAAAACTAGTTCTGCATGTTCCGGTTACATTTCATATATTGCAATGCAAGCCATTTTGCTACTACCAGTGTAGTCACACCCATGTGCATTTTGTACAATCTAGGGAGTATCTAGCGTAACTAGGAGTATGTAGTGCAGTAGTGGCAGTATTTGTGTGTATAAGACCACTTAGGTAGCATACCTATGCATATAATTTACTGGTAGCATGTGTAATTTTTTCACATACTACTATTTTATGTAGAAATTGAAGGGACTATTAAAAAATGAAGGAATTTCGTGAATATGCCAAAACCATGGCCGCACCTGCAGTTTTTTCGTGTATCTCACTTTGGGGTATGTTGGAAATTGGTATAAAAACATACTAAAAATGATAAGCTATTATACACATGATAGTATATGAGATGTGGGTGAACTATACCCAGAAATAAGATGGATATTTCCTATTGAGCTGATCTTTTCATGAGAGATTTTTCTTGCCGTCATGTGGATTACTCACTATTATTAAGAGTTCACATATATTTCACGCAGTTAAGCCAGGTCTTCCGTCAACAATTAATATGGATATGTCCCTTGCTTGGGAGAAGAATTTAACTCCTGGAGAAGTTATTGATGATGCCCTTCTAGAGGTACGTCGTTACTCTGTTGTCTTGGGTAGTGTTTGTCTCACCCAAGGAATATGTGCTCTCGGGAGCCGATTTGAATATTCAGGGAAGCGTCCCCTGTCATATATGTTTGCATCTTCAATTGGCATGCAAATTTTCATGAAGAAATGGCATATATTGTGCTGTGGGAAAAAAACTACCAAACCCGGTGCTCTGAAACGGCAATTTTTGAAGCGCCAACTTTATTTTTTTCGCGCAGGACACAAAACTTGCCTTTTTTTCCATGTAAATCTATATGTAGATATAGGAACATGGAGATGTACATGTGTAGATTGTTTCAGAATTTTTTGACTTCAGGAACACCATTTGTTTCACCCTGGGAGCATACACTCTTGAGAGCCGATTTGAATATCTGGGTACTAAAACACCATAGAATTCACCACAATTTCTTCCAGTCAATACAAAGTACGTCTGCCACAATTTTTTTCCACACTTCCAATTTTTCTCATGCAGTTCCGATAACACAACTATCACACCTGATTAATTGACGAAAGATTTGTAAGATCCCAGTATAGCACCATCGCTAAAGTCTACCACCAAGTTGTCTTTATATTTTTTCTTTGGCTGATGGTTTCTGCCTTTTTGGTATGATAACATGGTGTGTTTCTTCCGTTCTTGGTTCATTCTTAATATTAATGAAATCTACCCTTACAAAGCCATATCTCTTTAGTTCTTTGCGCATAATTTCTGAAGTGATGAACGGCACAAATTTCTGTTTCTTTTTGGTTTATAGTGACATCAGATCTTCCTTTAGTTTGTCTATCCAATATTTCAGATTCATAAACTTATGTTTTTGTTACTGAGAAAGAGTATCCTAGATTGTTGTGGCTTCAGGTACTTCAGTTGTTGATTCTATAACTCGATTTGTAGTATCTCAGCAACCAGAACAATGATATTTTGATGTTTTTTGTTACTCAGACGGACATTCTTGCTCCTGCTTCGTTGACCCTTGCTTTTGTGAAAAAATTACCCCCTTTTTGAGAACCTTTTAGAAGTTAAAAGAACTACGTATTTCATCAAAAGATAGTTGTACTGTTACCATGCCTAAATGGTACTCTCCTTTTCCCAGTATATATAAATATGTATGCTAAAAATTCCCGAAAAGTACTGTTGGCATGAGCCTAGTCGTCTTCATTAAAAGTTAATTATAAAACTTGCCATGCAATACGTGCCAAAACACAATTGAATAAGAGACGTTGGATGGTTTCCTGCTCATAACAGAAGCTACATCGTGCGTCCCCTGCCATTTGCATTTAATGAAATTGTCCTTGATAAGTTTGACTTTTTGGCATATGAACCATAGGAAAACCTTGATCTTTGATGATACTTTTAGACCCAAAAATTGCTTAGATCTAAACTGATACATGGAGTGCACAGTAAAATCCCCACCAGTATGAAGGCCCCACTTAAACCCATCTTGCTCTTGAGTTAGTTGCACCTCGGCAACCTTGAGGATGATCTCATTCTAGTCTGCCAAATGCTGACCAATGAGAGCCTGTCAGAAGTCCACTCCAAGAACAACATCCTTATGTTGAACAATATTAAATAGTCCATACATGTCACCCAACAACCCTCATGCCCTACCCCATCTCTCACCCTCATCTCACCCCACAATGCTCTCTAGCCTGCCTCCTGCATGCTGCCATGTCGTGCGCTGCTGCAAAAATACAAAAATACGCTAGATGGATGACTAAAGCAATTAGGTTAGGGGGATTATTGTCCATACAAAAATACTAGGTCAAATACTCACCTGTATTGACTTGAAATTGAGGGAAAAGATGGATAATCGCATCTGAGTGAGTATGAGAGGTTGTAGTGGCATTTTTCAGACTTGGATTTTTGTAATGGCATTTATATAACTTTTCTACCATTTTTATTAGGTTTACTATGTAATAATTTTTTTACCTTTTGCGATGGGGCTTGTTTTACTAATTTCTCGTATGCAGTTTCCGAAAATTATCCTCTATATACTGTTTCAACCATTCGCAGGTGCTCGATCATTGTGGCAATCATGTTGAAGAAGGGACGGAACTTATTGTCAATACTGTTGGACTCTCCTTTGTAGATAAATGCGGACCTGTTCGAAAGGTAATCGTTTGTTTTAAACTGTATTTTTGTAATGCTAGTAAATGTATATTTTGACCAGGTTAACATTAGCCAGAATGATGTGGTGCGCTCGGTAACAGTCCTGAAGTGGAGATTGTTAAAAAAATATCGTTCTTTGCACGTGCTGTATTTTGCTATTTTCTTCTATGTAATTTAAGTAACGTAAAAATAGACTTCCAGTCAGAGTTGTCAATGAGGTGGAAAAAATTTGAGCTGCTACATTTTAACAGGGGCAACTCCGCCTATGTCTTCTAGGCATAGCCGGCCCCAAGCCCGGGTAAAGGAGGAGGGTTGTGATAGGCTTGGCGAGCCAACGAAAAAACTAGCCAGTCCCATGGGTATGAAACCCATTTGAGCGAGAGTAGTACTAGGATGGCTGACCTCCTGGGAAGTCCTCGTGAAAGGGTTTCATATCTAAGGGTTGTGATAGGCTTGGCAAGCCAACGTAAAAACTAGCTAGTCCTTTGGATATGAAACCCATTTGGGCGAGAGTAGTACTAGGATGGGTGACCTCCTGGGAAGTCCTCGTGAAAGGGTTTCATATCTAGCCTACCCCAACTTGTTTGGGACAAAAGGCTTAGTAAGTAAGTACATTTTAACAGCGGCAAAATGTATGCAGGGAAACAGGAAACTAAAGACTTTACCCCTCTAGTTTCGATGCTTTGGGATTTGCTGCTTCTGAATTTGGGAGCGGTTGGAGAATTACTAGATTTTTGACAAATGGACTGGCTCAACGAGGCTAAGCCTGGTCTGGTCCAATTCCTACCTAAGCCTGACTTGGCCTACCCTCAACCGGACTAGAAGCATTGGCGAAACCCAGAGCTATGCCCACCCAAACCCCGTTGTTTTGACATTATGATGACTGATGAGGGACTAAGAGTAGCTTGTTAATTACATGGCTCTAATTGATTGGATGATGCAGCACCCTTTTATCTCCTGCACTCCTATTCTTTTCCAAATCTATGGTTCCATCATATGGAAGACTCATTCATTTTTCAACAAAAAAAACATATTAATGCAAGGTTTTGTACCCTCATTACAAATACAGAAAATACGGTATTTAAGGCTTTCAGTGGAACATTGCTTCTTGACTGTGTTATAGCAATTTTATCGTTGTAGAACAGGGACTTAACCGTTGCCTATGTTCTACCTCGTGTCTCAGCCATCTTGGGAGCCCTTAAATTGTTTGACAATTTTACAGTTGGAGTCTGTCGGCATATAAACTATATTGTTAATTTTGCAGGTAAACAGCGAAGGATTTGTTGACCTACGTGGAATGCTTAAAGTTGTTAGCGGATTTGGTTCAGAAGGTCAGTCACATAGTGGTGCCAATATTGCTGGTACATTTTCATTCTAATAATTATGTGCATGTTTGTGCAGCTTGTTTGACGATTTTTCATCACAAGAAAAAGATTTTCAATAGAACATTTCAAATTGCTATCAGGAATTTGAAAGCTGTTAAGGTAGTAATACTGATTCGTTCATTTGATTTCTTATTAGTCACGTCGTGGTGCTTAATTTTGTTCAAGAGGTGGAAGCCTCATGATTATTATTATTTGTCAGGTTCCGGAAAGTTGTCCTGCTGGGACCTTCTTGGAGAACATAATATTTGAAGTTTCTGACTGTGATGGAGTGATTGACGAGTCAATACATGGACTCCAACATACACTTAGCATCAGGTCGAATCAATTAAAAGATGTGCAAGGAGCACAATATGCATTTGAACATGGAAGATGTGTTCTTCCTCGTGCACAGGTTCCTAATGAACCAGGAACAGTCAGTTTTGTGGCATATCATACACATTTTTCTGACCTGGAAACAATAATTCAGGTTCCGATCTTACAAGGTAGCTCTTGTTGCACAATTTATAATTATTTCAGACTGAAGTCCTGGATTTTCCTTTGGCAGATTCATGTTTATGCTCTTGATTTAGTGCGAGTAAACTCGGAGAACGACTTTGAACCTATATGCAGCTACCCAACTTCATCTCTATCAAGTCAAGATCTTTTATCTCCAAGTCAACTTGCTTCTTGTCAATCTGTTAGATACATTGAGGATGCTCTGAGGGTAAAAGCCTTCAATACCTTGATTTAACATTTCTAGTGTTGCTGAAGTCCTCTGGCTTATTTAAATCTTAAAAAACTACTAAGGAATACATTATTCAAACTAGAACGTTTTCTGAACTCAAACCTTTTTCAAGAAAACTACAAACTCAGATTTAAACAAAATAGCGCCAAGGTTATCGCTATTTGCATATGATGCACCGTGGGTCAATACATGTCTTTATGATGTCAGTATGGAAACATAATAACCATTTAGTGCAGTGATTTGTTTTTTGAGCATCCTCTGTTATCCTGGTTAGTCTAATGTATATTGTGCAAAACTCAAAATACAAGGTTGATGGAAACCATCCAATCATTAAATTGTTGATGAAGTAAAGCTGAGTTGAATTGTTGCTTATTATAACGCTACAGGGGTTCCTTCTCCTGTGTATATCAAGAAAAATACAAACCTTCCGACAGAATAAATCATTAAATTATTCATAAAATTAATAACTATTTGGTAGCTGAAAATATTATGTGTATTTTGATTCAAAATCTATGATACTTACACCATTGAATAAAGGTTGTTATAGCTTGATTAGAGGTTACAATGTTTTTGACCTGCAGAATATTATTATTAGCTTGTCCGTGCCTTAATTTGTCACTTTTTTTCAGAAAGTTTCTGATGAGATTGAATCAATTGATTCCAATATACGCTCTGAAGAAGAAATGATTAAATTTCTTGATTCTCAAAAGAAATCTGTGGAGAATCGTATTGCCAGTCTGAAAGGTTATTTTCTGTGCTTGTGCAAAAAAATTATTGCTTTTGTCTTTCGCTGAGTATGGACTTAATCTGCATGGTCTCATTATAATGGGCTCTGTTACATTACTCTTATACCTGCACTTGTCTTCCCCGCTCGTCGCTTTATATAATTTAATTTTCATGTATGCAGATGAGATTGGCCACAGAGTTGGCGCAAAAGAGATAACTCGTCATAAAATTGAAGAGAATGTTGGTACTGCTGCTGCTGTTCTATGTAATCTCTCCAACCGTAAAGCATATGAACCAGGGCGATCTTTCAAGGATGAAGTTGTTGGTATTGTTGCTCTTCTCGGAACTGTTGCTAACAGAGATCTCAGTAGGTAAATTTGCAGACTCCTACATTATTTATGTCAGATGTATTGTAACATGATGCATAATTTTATTCATCTGAATCTCTGTCTTTTCATTTGGTAGGATGCTTTCTGTGTATCTTGGTGAAGACAACATGCTTGCAGTGGTTTGCAAGACTCAGGATGCTGCTAATTACTTTGAAAAATATGACACTGAAGGAAATGTGGATATTCGCTTTGGTATTCATCAGGAAGCAGCTAAACTAGGAGTCCCAATAAGCAGGAGATTTCCTATCATATGCCTGGATGAAATAAGGTAATATCTATATTTACTTAATTTTAGCAGGTCTGTAGATGCATTTCTGGGTGTTAGAAAATTTGAAACAGGAGTGCTGCTAATGCATCAGTAAACTCAAACATTCCTGGTTTACAGTCTTCTGAACCCTGAACCTGTTCATAGCCAGCCATAAGCAGAAGCCCCTGAACCCCCGTTGCTTGTGTATGACTAATATGAAAAAGTGTATGTGTAAAAGTTGCAAACGTAGTTTGCTGATTGCCATATGGTGATAATCTTACTCGTATCATCAACAAAATGTGGATTTACCTATCTTATCTAACACAAAGTACTAATATATAAAACTGTTGAAATTTTGAGAATAAATTTTATGTAAAGTTTCTTCTATGAGATGATAATTTGTTCTATTCAATTCTCACATAGATTCAATTGTTAGGCAGGCCATACAAGATAGATAAATGTTTCTAGTTAAAAATAGTGATAGAACATTTCTCTGTCAAAATTTTGAGAAACGAAATCTTGTGCAATTTCTTCTATGAGGTGATTATTTGTCTATTCAATTCTATCGCATAAATTCAATTGTTTGGCAGGCCATACAAGATAGATAACTCAGCATTTTTAATTAATGTTTATTTGACAGGCCATATAATGGAGACGTCTTTTGGAACATAAGGCAAAAAAAGCTAAATCTGCCTTTTCCACATTCGAAGACGCACAAGGGATTTCGTGGGCTTGCGGTCAACTTGATCAATCTTTCTGCAGAGAACTTGGAGATAATCACAAGTAGTGGACATGGTCTCCGTGAAACCTTATTTTATAGGCTCTTTGGAGAGCTTCAAGTTTATGAAACACGGAATGACATGCGGCAAGCTATGCCTCATTTGAGGAATGGGGCTATATCTTTGGATGGTGGGATTATAAAGGGTGATGGTATGCTGCTGCTCGGTTACAGGTCAGTTAACTTTACGTTTTTTGAACAAAGGCAGAATGAACTGGTGATTTTCTCCCAAGTTGCCCATTTATTAATCAGGTTGTCAAATGAGACTCAGTTTGCTGGTTGACCTTCGACTGTTTCGACATTAGTTGGTTTGGATTTGGCATTCATAAATATATTTCACCATGAGTTGTACTTGTACTAAAATATGAACTATCCGCTCTTAATTTTTGTCGTTGATGTTTTGTAACATCATCTATGCGGTCCATACTTATCATCTGATCATTTCACAGTGACCCGGAGATCATATTTCCTGTCATGCCTGATGCTCCCGACATTCTGGAAGACCCTGAGGATGTGTTCACCAAAGTAAAAAAGATGAACGCAGAGAAGAGTGTTCTGGAAACGGTGGAGAACAAGATAAGAAAAGCCGAAGAGAATCGGCAGAAATTGGTCATGAAGCGCAACAAGAAGAAACGCAAATTCGACGAGATGGCGGAGGTAATGAGCCAGCCCAGTGGCAGCCAGCTTGATCAGTATCACCCAGTGTCACAGTAGACGAATGGGCTTGTAGCAATCTAACAATGTGGTCTACAAAGATGGTCACATGGCATCATATTAACTGCTGAACTGTTCTAGTTGTTTATGAATCTTGTTACTCTAGTTTTCTATGGGATTAGCTGATGGACTGATTAACATGCTACTAGCAATGCAACTAGGCAGTGTTTGACTAAATCTAATGCTTATCATTTTACTGCGTTCAGTTCTCTTGTGTGTTTAGAACCTTGTCTGTATGCATAGTATTTCTATGTGTCGCTGCTGCTCTGAAAATTGTTGCACGTGCTGTTAAAAAGGGCAGCACATGGCAATGTAGGTTGTAAGTTGTAGGGAACATGCCCTGGAGTTTCTTGACACTCCAACAAATCACATGCATCTGGGCAGTCATAAGGGCTCATATGCCGGAAATACAGAAGGGCTCAGGAGAATGCCGGGTGTAATAAACAATTTGGCAAATGTTAGGAAAAAAAAATAGGCATGTGTTTGGCTTTTATTTTGGCATGTGTTTTGTTCGTATCGTTTTCGCAACCACATATACTTTTTTTATTGGAGGACATTCTCACTATCTCACTATGTGTGGACCACTTACCCTAATCAACTCAACGAGTTTCAATCACGTACTTCCTCATTTTTGGTTTAAAAGACCCACTGCGTCTCTGGATTATCAGTTTGATCAATATAACTTAAATATATACCATTAGAGAATATAACATTTGAGGTTTTCCATGATATATTTTTTATGATATATAACTCGTGTTATCTTTGATTAAATTGTTGACCTAGGGGGTACATGTGAGCCTTTTTAACCAGAAAGCAGGTAGTATCTCCTGTCGGCCAAAAGCTCTTAAAAGTTTTTTACACCTTGTATTTTTCTAAGATAATAAAAGCTTGTATTACCCCCGCCTCTGCATTATAGATGCATATGGCCTCACTTATCACATCATTTATTACAAATTAATTCGTCAAACAGTGACCTCACAAGGAAAATGGAGAGACCAAGACATCAATATACTGTCTCCATTGACATTAGGTAGCAGACGCCAAGATTCACAACTTGGACCCTACATGGCCAGTGCTACTTTGCATATAGAGTGAGTCAACAAGTTGTTTAGGGCATCTCCAAAGTGGGCCATCAAATCTTCCGCAAGCGTCTGGACGAACATGTTCGGACGCAGTGCGCCATTCAACGTAGTCCCGCATCGGTCCGTGGACCAGTTCAGACGTCCGTTTTCCGGACACCAGCCACGTAGGACTCCGACCATCGGACCCGTGTTTTCATCCTCTCCTTCTTTCATCTGCTTTCTCTCTCGTCACTGCCACCACTCAACCACCTCGCCAACCCGACAAGCCCTTCCTAGAACTCTGCGACCTCCACCACTATACCCGGCCTCCATGTCGCTTGTCCTCCACCGCCGGTCCACACCTCTCGTATGTCCGCCGTGCAGGTACCATCCGCCCTTACGAGGGCCACCACGTCCGACAAGTGTTTGGAGAAATGCATGTGCTAAATTTTCTGTCCCTTCTTTGAAGCAATGGATCCGACATGCAGTACATATATGAGCACTACGTTGAGTCGTCCGACGAGAAGGACCATGCGGATGACATGGTGATGATGCAGGCAGTCCTTGCAGACGTGAAGCATGCGGAAGAGTACGTTCTCAATTTCATTCGATGAAGGGTCATCGAGTGCTCAATTGGAACAAGGCACGGGGCCATTTTGACGCTGATGGATGACTACTTCTCCCCCAATGCCCTATTCACTGAAAATTTTTGTTGGTGCTTCTGGATGCGAAAAAATGTCTTTGATCGCCTCTACAATGGCGTACGGTCCTCAAACCCCGGGGTTGTTTGACATACACCAATTCATGAATAGGACCATTAAGAAATGCACTCTTCACATCCATTTGTTGCAACTTGAAATCATGATGAGATGCATATGCAAGCAACATGCGAATAGATTCAAGGCGAGCAACGGGGGCAAAGGTTTCACCATAGTCAACACCTTCGACTTGGGAGTAACCTGAGTCAGCAATCTTGTCTTGTTGCGGATGACAATCCCATGCGCATCTTGCTTGGTCTTGAAGATCCATTTGGTTCTGATGATATTACGATCCTTTGGCCTTTCCACCAATTGCCACACTTTCTTGCGCTAGAAGTTGTTGAGTTCTTCATGCATGGCCTCTAGCCAATCCGGGTCCTCGAGCGCCTCATAGACCTTTTGGGGTTCAACACAAGAAACAAATGCATGATGCTCACAAAAGTTTGTTAATTGTTTATGAGTAGATACCCCCTTTCTTAAGCTTCCAATGATGTTCTCCAAGACGTGGCCTTTATGCTTGAGATTGGAAGCTATCTTGGCGGCACGATACTCCAATTGCTCTTCAAGTGGAATTTGAGGAGCTACATATTAATCATCTTGAGCATCGACTTGAGCTTGCTCAGAGTCATGAACTTGATCTTGGGCATCACTTGGTGCATCACCTTCATCATGAGGTTGATCTTGCTCTTGATCTTGTTTGCTTGGTTGAGGACCTTCACTTTGTTCTTTGGAAGCCTGTGGGTCAAGTATTGGTGATGATTCCACTTGCGTAGAACATTGTCCTTCTCCTTCGACCACAAGGGGTTCCTCAAGGAGTAGGATTTGAAAACTCCCATCTTCTTATGGCTTGGGGAGGAATTTCATCACCTACATCACAAAGACCACTTTGCTTCACTCAGGAGCCGTTATTTTCATCAAACTCCATGTTGCACGTCTCCTCAATTACTCCATTGGACTTGTTGAGAACACGGTAAGCATGAGAGTTTGTAGCATAACCAACAAATATGCGCTCTTGAGCTCTAGTTTTAAATTTAGGAAAACGAGCACCTTTCTTGGGAATGAAACACTTACAACCGAACACCCGGAAGTAGTTGAGGTTGGGCTTGTTACCAGTAAGTATCTCATAAAGAGTCTTGTTCAAGCCTTTGCGGAGGTAGAGCCGATTGGATGCATGCCATGCGGACATGCGGTGTTGATGGCTTCGGCCCAAAAGTTGTACGGAGATTTTAGTTCCGCCATCATGGTCCTTGCCACGTCCATCAACGTACGGTTCTTCCTCTCCGCCACGCCATTTTGCTAAGGGGTATAAGGTGCGGAATATTGGTGCTTGATCCCCTCATCACTAAGAAACTCATCCAAGGTGTAGTTCTTGAACTCGGTGCCGTTGTCGCTTCTAATCATCAATATCATTGCATCATGTTTACGTTGACCTTCATTTGTAAAGTCGATGACGGTTTGTTGGGTCTCACTCTTCCTCTTGAAGAAATATACCCATGTGTATATTGAGTAGTCATCCACAATCACCAAGCAATACTTTCTTCCCCAAAGACTATCAAATGGTGGAGGCCCAAAGAGACCCATGTGAAGGAGCTCCAAAGGCCTCTTGGATGATATAATAGTCGTGGGTCAGTGAGTCGTCTCATGTAGCTTTCCTTTGATACAAGCACTGCAAGCACGATCTTTGGCACAACTAACATTTGTTAGTCCATGGACATGGTCCCCCTTGAGGATACTTTGCAAATATCTCATATTGACGTGGGCTAAATAGCGATGCCAAAGCCACCCCACATCAACTTTAGCCATTAGGCAAGTTGCGGTCTTAGTGGGTCTCTCCGTAAAGTTAACCACATAGAGACCATTCTCGTCATGCCCAGCAAAGGCTACTTTAAGAGTCTTGCTCCATAAAAGGGACACGGTGTCAAGATCAAAGAATGTAGCAAAGCCCATAAGTGCAAGTTGACGAACGGAAAGTAAATAGTATGCAAGGATCTCAACAAGCATAACATGTTCAATGGTTAAGTCTTGAGAAATGACAACCTTGCCAAGACCCAATACCTTGGATAATGAAGCATCACCAAATTGGACATGGGTGGGCATAGATGGGCTTGGTTTCACGTCCACGACCAAGTCGTTGCTCCAGGTCATATGATTTGTTTCTCCACTATAGAAAAACACCCCATCAGAAGCAAACTCCTACATAAGATCAATGCTTGGATTTAGGTACACATTTTTAATGGGTTCTTTGATGTTAATAACAAGGGTCTTAGGAACCCAAATAGAACACTCAATGTACTCATAAGGAGAACAAAAAAATTTGGCATAAACATGCCCATCACTAGCACGACATAAAACATAAGAAGGGTTAAAGTCGCCGACTTTGTTGGAAGGATTGGTTTTGCCCGTTTTGGCATCACCACCCTCCACCTTGTTCTTCTTCTCCTTAGGACCACCCTCTCCCTCCTTTACAAATACCTCTTTGAGAGGGAGAGCTTGCGTGGTCTTGCTTTTCTTCTTTGGCTTCTTCTTGTTTGACTTGGGAGCAAACCCAAGTCCCTCCTTTGCCACAACTTATTTTTGATTGCTCAAAAGTTTGTTGAGGTTCTTCCCACCTTGAATGCACGAAACAAGTCCCTTCTCAAGTTGCTATTTCAACTTGGCATTCTCCTCCACAAGATGAACATGCTCACAACTCACAACATGGGTTAGTTGCATGGGCATTATCAATTAAAACAAAAGGAGGACACATGACTGTCTCCTTAGTTAGCTTCACTTGGAGTTGATCATGAGACTCCTTGAGTGTAGCACGAGCACTTTCAAAGCCTTGTGAGCCTTGTCAAGTAACTCGAACTCCTCTTTGAGTATAGCATGGCCAACCCTAAGTTCAACATTCTCGGATTTAAGCACACGTGCAAGAACTTGAGCATGATCATGAGCTTTCTTTAATTTAGCAAGGTCATCATTTTGTGACTCCTCAAGAGCCACTCGAAGACCTTACCCTTCCTCAAGAGCATGAGAAAGCTCTGCAATCTCATCGGCATAATCATGACTATGCCCTTCCATCTCAGTGATGGTCTCATCGTGGGACTCAATGATATCATTGGCCTTGCCTAGTTGTTCCAAGAGGGCAACAAAGTGCTTCTTGGTCTCACCTTTGAGCTTACCCAAGAACCTAGCAAACTCATTCTCATCCACCCTCACCCCCTCACTTTCATCCACACAATCCATCAAGGAAGGATTAGTGGAGATAGAAGTTTTGATGTTATAGGTTATCTTGTTGACGCCTTTTGCCATGAGGCACTTGGGGTGGTGATGAGATTCTCGTTGGGGGAGTCGAAGAGAGACACCGAGGTTGGAGAAGAGGTGGCAATGGCCACGGAGGCTGTTGTAGTTGATACGTCCCAAATGTATCTACTTTTCTAAACGCTTTTGCTCTTGTTCTGGACTCTAATTTGCATGATTTGAACGGAACTAACCCGGACTGACGCCGTTTTCAACATAATTGCCATGGTGTTGTTTTTGTGCAGAAATAAAAGTTCTCGGATGGAGCTGAAAATTTGCGGAGAATTATTTCAGAATATATAAAAAATACTGGCGAAAGAAGTTACCAGAGAGGGGCCACTAGGGTGCCACAAGCCCAGGGCGTGACCATCCCCTAGGGCGCGCCCCTCAGGCATGTGGGCCCCTAGAAGCCCCTGCAACCCTAACTCCAACTCCATAAGTACCTATTCACCAAGAAAAAAATCAGAGAGAAGGAAGCATCGTGTTTTACGATACGGAGCCGTCGCCACCTCCTGATCTTCATTGGGAGGGCTGATCTGGAGTCCGTTATGGGCTCCGGAGAGGGGGATTTGACGCTGTCATCATCATCAACCTTCATCACCAATTTCATGATGCTCACCACCGGGTATGAGTAATTCCTTCGTAGGCTTGCTGGACGGTGATGGGTTGGATGAGATTTATCATGTAGTTGAGTTAGTTTTGTTAGGGCTTGATCCCTAGTATCCACTATGTTCTCAGATTGATGTTACTATGCTTAATGCTTGTCACTAGGGCCCGAGTGCCATGATTTCAGATATGAACCCTTTATGTTTTCATGAATATATTTGTGTTCTTGATCCTACCATGCAAGTTATATGCACCTGTACGTGTTATGATCCGCATACCCCCACATGACAGTAATTGGGATTCTTTCCGGTGATTACCATAGTTTGAGGAGTTCATGTATTCACTATGTGTTAATTCTTTGTTCTGGTTCTGTATTAAATGAAGGCCTTAATATCCCTTAGTTTCCTTATGGATCCAGCTGCCACGGGAGGGTAGGACAAAAGATGTCATGCAAGTTCTATTCCATAAGCATGTATGACTATTTACGGAATACATGCCTACATTACATTGATGAATTGGAGCTAGTTCTGTGTCGCCCTAGGTTATGACTGTTACATGATGAATATTATCCAACTTATCACCGATCCAATGCCTACGAGATTTTCACATATTGTTTCTTGCTAAGTTACTACTGTTGTTGCTACTGTCACAACTACTACAAAATTACTACTGTTACTGTTACTATCATTGCTACTACTATCAAATTACCATACTACTGTGCTACTCATCACTCTCCTGTGAATATTTAGTCTCCAGGTGTGGTTGAATTGACAAATCAACCAATAATACTTATAAGTATTCTTTGGCTCCCATTGTGTCAAATCAATAAATTTGGGTTGAATACTCTACCCTCGAAAACTGTTGCGATCCCCTATACTTGTGGGTTATCAAGACCTTTTTTCTAGCGCCATTGCCGGGAGCATAGCTATATTTGTTGAGTCACTTAGGATTTATATCTGTTGATCACTATGAAGAATCTTAAGGATGATAGAACCAAGATCGTTCCCTCTAAGACGAGGGGAGGTAAGGAACTGTTATCTAGCTCTGCACTTGATTCACCCTTTGTTTGAGTAAGCTTGCAACACCACCACCTGCAATTAATTCTGATATGTCGCAGGTAATTGATGATGCTACTTCTGCTATGAATGATGCTATTGGTGATGCTAGTACTTTGCTTGATTATAATGTGCCACTAGGTCTTGATGAACAACTTGCTAGAGCTAAAGAAATTGAGAATGTTGAAACTGATGAAATTACTGAAACTGATGAAGTTATTGAAATTGAAAATTATGAAACACCTATTCGACCTAGCTCTCCTAGATATGAATTGCCTAAAATACCTGAAGGTTATGTTATGGATGGAGAGGTAGGTAGGGATTTTCTTGCTTGTAAGGATAGACATGATCTAAAAAAATTGTTAGTCAAGTTGAAAGAAAAATCTTTAAATGCTAGAATGGAATATGATCCTAGGTTTGCTACTTCACCTATCTTTATTACTGATAAGGATTATGAATTCTCTGTCGATCCTGAGTTAGTCACTTTGGTTGAATCTGATCCTTTCCATGGTTATGAAACTGAAACTGTTGTGGCACATCTTAATAAATTAAATGATATAGCCAACCTATTTGCTCATGATGAAAAAATTTGCTATTACTATATTCTTAAGTTATTTCCTTTCTTGTTAAAGGGTGATGCTAAGATTTCGTACAATACTATTGCTCCTGGTTGTGTGCGTAGTCCCCAAGATATGATATATTACTTCTCTAAAAAATATTTTCCTGCTCATAAGAAACAAGCTGCCTTAAAGGAAATATTTAACTTTGTGCAAATTGAAGAAGAGAATCTCCCTCAAGCTTGGGGGAGGCTTATCCAATTACTTAATGTGTTGTGTGATCATCCTCTCAAGAAAAATGAAATACTTGATATCTTTTATAATGGACTAACCGATACTTCTAGGGACTACCCACTGCAAAAAAACACTTCCGTGATGATACGTGTTTGTCACAGTAGGTCATGTTTTCTGTCATGCATGTACATCCATGATGATTTTATGACAGAATCAAGATAGTCATATATGTGCTGTCGTAGAAGTGTTCCATGGTAATACCAAAATTATCATCACAGAAGTGTCCACTTCCATGACGATAAATGGCGCATCATGGAAGTGTTTTTGTCAAGGGTAACCGACACGTGGCATCCACGACAACGGGTTGCCGTTAAGCTACCGTGTTCTGGTTTGGATCCAATAACCCGTTAACAACCCCGACCAATGGGGATTTTCCACGTGTAAAATTCTTACTCGCCGGAGGATCCACGTGTAGGCTCAGCGTTGGGACAGATGTCATCCACTCATTGTACGAGAGGCGCCTATGATACGTTGGCACGTGGCAAGGCCCAACAGTGGCCCATTTAGGTGAAAGAGGCCGGCCCAGTCAAAATTAGCAGGCCGGCCCATATGGGGCCTACTGGTGTCTGGTCCATTTAAGCCCACAACCCATACAGGATGTGCCAATTCGGCCCGTTAACGGCCCGTTAACGGCCCATTAACTATTTGACACCATTGCAGCCCATCATCAGTTCGAGCCTGTTAACGGCCCGCAATATATTTGGGCTCAATATCGGCCCCATGTAGTTTCGGCCTATTAACAGCCCATTCAAGGGATGGGCCAATTTTCTGGATGTACGTCTTTCAGCCTTTTAGCGACCCATTTAAGTGTTGGGCCAATTTCCAGCCCGGTGTGTCTTTCAGCCTGTTAACGCCCCATAAATGAGTTGGGCCATTTGCAGTCGGTCCTGAGTTTTAACGGCCCATGCTCTTCATGACCAATACCAACCTAGTTTCTCTTTCGGCCTGCTAAAGGCCCACAACATAGTTGGGCCATATACAGCCCGGCCTGACTTTCGACCTCTTAGCAGCCCATGCTCTTCTTGGTCGAGTACGAGCCCGCTGTCACTTTCAGCCTGCTAAAGCCCCACAATACAGTTGGGCCTATATAGCTCGACCTTAGTATCGGCCTGTTAACAGTTCGTGAAATCAAATGGGCCCACTTATTGCCTGCTTTGATGTCGGCCTGTTAACGACCCGGGAGGTAACAGGGATGAGCATTAACTGTTGGCTCGTTTCAATATAGCGACCCAATAGAGCTTTCAGCCTGGTTACGACCCATTAACATAATGGGCCCAGTAGACTTGAAACATGTCTGTAGGCCCAATTAGATAACGTCGATTCTGGCCCAACTATAATTTGAGCCCATTACCATGAGCAATTATGGACAGGACAAAAACCGATCAATCAAAGGCCTATGAGAATTTTGGCCCCTGCGAGCCCAATAGGAAAGCCCATTAAGGGCAGTGGGCCGCTTCCTTCATTTGGGCCCACGACTGTTCGTGCTAACTAATAATTTCACTGCTTTTTTTGCCTTCCTAGCGAGTTAGCTGGAATGCGAGGCGCACTAAGCAAACGTACGGCATACAAGGAAAAACGTTGCACATCCAGCATATATTACAGGAAATTACATCCACTGGGCAATCAAAGATTGATGCTAGTGCAAATAGATTAACATAACTTAACGATCTACAACCTCACAATCTGCAACCTCAGCGCGGATGACGCCCATAAGCATGTGAGCAAGTTCTTCCTTCTTTGCTACACTGTCTTTGAAAACATTGATCAGTTGTTGTTGCGCAAGAATGTGCACCTCTGATTCCTCCATGATTGCCATGATTGCTTCATCCAGTAATTCGTTCACAAACATAAATTTTTTCCGTTGGATTCGAGACGGAGGAAACTCAACAGATTCGGATGGCGATTTTGGTAGGCTTGTATTATTGATAGTGGAGAGTGTCTTGACCACTGCATCATAACATAAATTAGGAGGGGAACCGAACGGATTAATCAAGAGTTATTGCCATATTACCTGGCCTAGATTAATTGGAAAGAAACAATGGGGTTACCTTGCTATTTTCAGAGTTTGTCTTCTTATCTTCAGCAGCCTGCACCAAATTAACACACTAGCATTGCTATCATTGGCCAGGTCAGATAATAGGAAAGCAACATTGACACAACGAACGTTTGAGCAACCGGACCACACCGGCCTACACCGAATTAACACAATATGGCACAACTATCATGAGCCAGGTAAGGTAATAGGAAAGCAACATTGACACAATGAATGATTAGGCAACCAGAACAACACTATAATTTAGTAATGTGCATGATATGAGATAGTACACTCATGCAACTCGGTATGCAAAACTACCAGGCAATTTTCCTTATAAAAACCAACATTGTTGCCTTTATTTATACATTTTTCTACAAGTAAATTTAGATCAGATAAAGGTTGGATTCACGCCGATTAACAGAATACATGCTGATGTAAAAATTTAGTGATGTACAACAGGTACTTACATCAGCATTGGAGCACAGAGAATTCCCGTAAGATACTTTCCTCGAACACGATCCCAGTTTAGAAAGTCTTCTATCCTTCAAGCTTATTTTATAAAAGAGATATGGGTAAGAAACATGTAGAAAATATGATCTGAATGCTATAAAATTTCATGATGTGAGGATACACACACGCTTTTTAGAACGGAGTTGACATATTTTTGCTGGACTGGAGCGGACTAGTTCTTTGTCCACTTGAATCTTCTTATTATCATTAGGAATTGGGTTTCTCTGTGCTGGAGAAGTATCTATGAACACTGGAGTTGGTTTACTATCACCTGGCGTTTCGATCTTTTGCAAAGACCTTGTTTGTGACCCTTCAGATTCTAAGATAGCCATCTTCCCCTTGCATGCCTTATATAAAAGAATGGTGCTTCAGTTATGAAACATGCTATGACAGAGAGATGGAATAGGTACTGAAGAATAGAAAGGCATGACATATTGACATGTATTCCATCCATCCGGAAATAAATGGATGTGTCTAGGCGTATTTCAGTTCTAGATACATCCATTTTTATCCATTTCTGCGACATGTAATCCAGACGGAGGGAGTATGATGTAAGAGCTATGGATACGACAGGACAACAGAGTAAAAAACACTAGTTGAATGTAAAACTGTATGATAGCGGAATACATACAGAAAAACACTAAGGCAACATATGCTTGTATGATTGGGAAACTAAGATGGCATTGCAACAGACCACTAGAACATCACTTCAATGTAAAAAACATGGTATGGTAGACAGATGAAGTACATACTGATGAATAACAATGCATAAGATATTCAAAAGCATGATGTCCAAACTAAGCAGATGGCATTGCGACAGAGTAGAATGACAGTACTTGAATTTGAAAACATTGTTTGGGAACGTAGCAATAATTCAAAATTTTCCTACGTGTCACCAAGATCAATCTAGGAGATGCTAGCAACGAGAGAGGGGGGGTGCATCTTCATACCCTTGAAGATTGCTAAGCGGAAGCGTTACAAGAACGCGGTTGATGGAGTCGTACTCGCAGGGATTCAAATCGCGGATGATCCGATCTAGCGACGAACGAACGGCGCCTCCGCGTTCAACACACGTACAGCCCGGGGACGTCTCCTCCTTCTTGATCCAGCAAGGGGAGAGGAGAAGTTGAGGGAGAACTCCAGCAGCACGACGGCGTGGTGGCAATGGAGCTCGTGGTTCTCCGGCAGAGCTTCGCTGAGCACTACGGAGGAGGAGGAGGAGGTGTATGAGGAGGGAGGGCTGCGCCAGGGAAGAGGTGCGGCTGCCCTCCCACCCCTCCACTATATATAGGGGCAAGGGGAGAGGGGGAGGCTCCCTAGGGTTTCCCCTAGGGGGCGGCGGCCAAGCAGATTGGATCTCCCTAGGGAAAATCCTAGGGAGACTTGCCCCCCAAGCCAAGCAGGTGGAGGCTTGCCTCCCAAGCCAGGTGGAGGCGCCCCACCTCCCCAAGTAACATGGGAAAGGGTGTGGGGGGAGCACCACCCCTTAGTGGGCTGGTTTGCCCCTTCCCCTTTGGCCCATGAGGCCCTCCAACACTTGCCGGGGCTCCCGAAACACCTTTTGGTCATGCTGGCCATAGCCTGGTACCCCCGGAACACTTCCGGACTCCAATACCCTTCGTCCAATATATCGATCTTCACCGCCGGACCATTCCGGAACTCCTCGTGATGTCCGGGATCTCATCTGGGACTCCGAACAACCTTCGGTAACCACATACTATTTCCCATAACAACTCTAGCGTCACCGAACCTTAAGTGTGTAGACCCTACGGGTTCGGGAACCATGCAGACATGACCGAGACACCTCTCCGGCCAATAACCAATAGCGGGATTTGGATACCCATATTGGCTCCCACATGTTCCACGATGATCTCATCGGATGAACCACGATGTCGGGGATTCAATCAATCCCGTATACAATTCCCTTTGTCTATCGGCATGTTACTTGCCCGAGATTCGATTGTCGGTATCCCAATACCTCGTTCAATCTTGTTACCGGCAAGTCTCTTTACTCGTTCCATAACGCATGATCCCGTGGCTAACTCCTTAGTCACATTGAGCTCATTATGATGATGCATTACCGAGTGGGCCCAGAGATACCTCTCCGTCATACAGAGTGACAAATCCCAGTCTCGATTCGTGCCAACCCAACAGACACTTTCGGAGATACCTGTAGTGCACCTTTATAGCCACCCAGTTACGTTGTGACGTTTGGTACACCCAAAGCATTCCTACGGTATCCGGGAGTTGCACAATCTCATGGTCTAAGGAAACGATACTTGACATTAGAAAAGCTCTTAGCAAACGAACTACACGATCTTGTGCTATGCTTAGGATTGGGTCTTGTCCATCACATCATTCTCCTAATGATGTGATCCCGTTATCAATGACATCCAATGTCCATGGTTAGGAAACCATAACCATCTATTGATCAACGAGCTAGTCAACTAGAGGCTTACTAGGGACATGTTGTGGTCTATGTATTCACACATGTATTACGGTTTCCAGTTAATACAATTATAGCATGAACAATAGACAATTATCATGAACAAGGAAATACAATAATAACCATTTTATTATTGCCTCTAGGGCATATTTCCAACAGTCTCCCACTTGCACTAGAGTCAATAATCTAGTTCACATCACTATGTGATTGTAATGAATCCAACACCCATGGGGTTTGTTCATATCTCGCTTGTGAGAGAGGTTACTAGTCAACGGGTCTGAACCTTTCAGATCCGTGTGTGCTTTACAAATCTCTATGTCATCTTGTAGATGCAGCTACCACGCGCTACTTGGAGCTATTCCAAATAACTGCTCTACTATACGAATCCGGTTTACTACTCAGAGTCATCCGGATAGTGTCAAAGTTTGCATCGACGCAACCCTTTACGACGAACTCTTTCACCACCTCCATAATCGAGAAAATTCCTTAGTCCACTAGTTACTAAGGATAAGTTCGACCGCTATCATGTGATCCATTCCTGGATCACTCTTGTACCCCTTGACTGACTCATGGCAAGGTACACTTCAGGTGCGGTACACTGCATAGCATACTGTAGAGCCTACGTCTAAAGCATAGGGGACGACCTTCGCCTTTCTCTCTCTTCTGCCGTGGTCAGGTCTTGAGTCTTACTCAATACTCACACCTTGTAACACAGCCAAGAACTCCTTTGCTGATCTATTTTGAACTCCTTCAAAATCCTGTCACGGTATGCATTCATTTGAAACTACTATTAAGCGTTTTCGATCTATCCTTATAGATCTTGATGCTCAATGTTCAAGTAGCTTAATCCAGGTTTTGCATTGAAAAACACTTTTCAAATAACCCTGTATTTTTCCAGAAATTCTACATCATTTCTGATCAACAATATGTCAACAACATATACTCATCAGAAATTCTATAGTGCTCCCACTCACTTCTTTGGAAATACAAGTTTCTCATAAACTTTGTATAAACCCAAAATCTTTGATCATCTCATCAAAGCGTACATTCCAACTCTGAGATGCTTACTCCAATCCTTAGAAGGATTGCTGGAGCTTTGCATACTTGTTAGCATCTTTCAGGATTGACAAAACCTTCTGGTTGTATCACATACAACCTTTCCTCAAGAAAATCGTCGAGGAAACAATGTTTTGACATCCTATCTGCAAGATTTCATAAATAATGCAGTAACTGCTAATATAATTCCAACAGACTCTTAGCATCGCTACGAGTGAGAAAGTCTCATTGCAGTCAACTCCTTGAACTTGCCGGAAAACATCTTAACGACAAGTCGAGCTTTCTTAATGGTGACACTTACCATCATTGTCTGTCTTCCTTTTAAAATCCATCTGCACCCAACAGCCTTACGACCATCAAGTAGTTCTTCCAAAGTCTACACTTTGTTTTTATACATGGATCCTCTCTCGGATTTTATGGCCTCGAGCCATTCGTCGGAATTCGGGCCCATCATCGCTTCTCTATAGCTCGTAGGTTCATTGTTGTCTAGCAACATGACTTCCAAGACAGGATTACGTACCACTCTGAAGTAGCATGCATCCTTGTCGTCCTACGAGGTTTGGTAGTGACTTGATCCGAAGTTTCATGATCACTATCATAAGCTTCCACTTCAATTGGTGTAGGTGCCACAGGAACAACTTCATGTGCCCTGCTACACACTAGTTGAAGTCATGGTTCAATAACCTCATCAAGTCTCCACCATCCTCCCATTCAATTCTTTCGAGAGAAACTTTTCCTCGAGAAAGGACCTGTTTCTAGAAACAATCACCTTGCTTCCGGTTCTGAAATAGGAGGTATACCCAACTGTTTTGGGTATTCTATGAAGATGCATTTATCCGCCTTGGGTTCGAGCTTATCAGCCTGAAACATTTTCACATAAGCGTCGCAGCCCCAAACTTTTAAGAAACGACAGCTTAGGTTTCTCTAAACCATAGTTCATACGGTGTCGTCTCAACGGAATTGCGTGGTGCCCTATTTAAAGTGAATGCTGTTGTCTCTAATGCCTAACCCATAAACGATAGTGTAATTCAAAAAGAGACATCATGGTATGCACCATATCCAATAGGGTGCAGTTATGATGTTCGGACACACCATCACACTATGGTGTTCCAGGCGGTATTAGTTGTGAAACAATTTCCACAATGTCTTAATTGTGTGCCAAACTCGTAACTCAGATATTCATCTCTATGATCATATCATAGACATTTTATCCTCTTGTCACGACGATCTTCAACTTCACTCTGAAATTACTTGAACCTTTCAATAATTCAGACTTGTGTTTCATCAAGTAAACATACTTAGCATCTACTCAAATCATCTGTGAAGTAAGAGCATAATGATATTCACTGCGTGCCTCAGCACTCATTGGATTGCACACATCAAAATGTATTACTTCCAACAAGTTGCTCTCTTGTTCCATCTCATTGAAAACGAGGTCTTTCAGTCATCTTGCCCATGTGGTATGATTTGCATGTCTCAAGTGATTCAAAATCAAGTGAGTCCAAATGATCCATCTGTATGGAGTTTCTTCATGCATATATACCAATAGACATGGTTCGCATGTCTCAATCTTTTCAAAAACGAGTGAGTCCAAAGATCCATCAACATGGAGCTTCTTCATGCGTTCTATCCCAATATGACTCAAATAGCAGTGCCACAAGTATGTGGTACTATCATTACTATCTTATATCTTTTGGCATGAACATGTGTATCACTACAATCGAGATTCAATAAACCATTTATTCTAGGTGCAAGACCATTGAAGGTATTGTTCAAATAAAAAGAGTAACCATTATTCTTCTTAAATGAACATCATAATCCAATCATGTCTATGCTCAACGTAAACACCAAATAACAATTATTTAGGTTTAACACCAATCTCGATGGTAGAGGGAGCATGCGATGCTTGATCACATCAACCTTGGAAACACTTCCAACACATATCGTCATCTCACCTTTAGCTAGTCTCCGTTTATTCCGTAGCCTTTTATTTCGAGTTACCAACACTTAGCAACCGAACCGGTATCTAATACCCTGGTGCTACTAGGAGTACTAGTAAAGTACACATTAATATACTTCTGTCGACCTTGCCTGCCTTCTCATCTACCAAGTATCTAGGGTAGTTCTGCTTCAGTGACCGTTCCCCTCATTACAGAAGCACTTAGTCTCGGGTTTGGGTTCAACCTTGGGTTTCTTCACTAGAGCAGCAACTGATTTGCCGTTTCATGAAGTATCCCTTCTTTCCCTTGCCCTTCTTGAAACTAGTGGTTTTACTAACCATCAACAATTGATGCTCCTACTTGATTTCTACTTTCGCGGTGTCAAACATCGCGAGTTGCTCAAGGATCATCATGTCTATCCCTGATATGTTATAGTTCATCACGAAGCTCTAATAGCTTGGTGGCAGTGACTATGGAGAACCATCACTATCTCATCTGGAAGACAACTCCCACTCGGTTCAAGCGATTGTAGTACTCAGACAATCCGAGCACATGCTCAACGATTGAGCTTTTCTCCCTTAGTTTGCAGGCTTAAGAAACTTGTCAGAGGTCTCATACCTCTTGACGTGGGCACTAGTCTGAAATCCCAATTTCAGTCTTTGGAACATCTCATATGTTCTGCGACATTTCAAAAACGTCTTCGGTGCCACAATTTTAAACCGTTAGCATCACACACTGAACTATCACGTAGTCATCAAAACGTGTATGTCAGATGTTTCGCAACATCTACAGACGACGCTCGAGGTTCAGCACACCGAGCGGTGCATTAAGGACATAAGCCTTCTGTGCAGCAATGAGGACAATCCTCAGTTTACGGACCTAGTCCGAATAATTGCTACTATCAACTTTCAACTAAATTTTCTCTAGGAACATATCTTTAGTAGAACTAAAGCGTAAGCTACGACATAATTTGCAAAGACCTTTTGACTATGTTCATGATAATTAAGTTCATCTAATCAAATTATTTAATGAACTCCCACTCAGATAGACATCCCTCTAGTCATCTAAGTGATACATGATCCGAGTCAACTAGGCCGTGTCCGATCATCACGTGAGATGGACTAGTCATCATCGGTGAACATCTCCATGTTGATCGTATCTACTATACGACTCATGTTCGACCTTTTGGTCTCTTGTGTTCCGAGGCCATGTCTGTACATGCTAGGCTCGTCTCGTCAACCTAAGTGTTTCGCATGTGTAAATCTGGCTTACACCCGTTGTATGCGAACGTTAGAATCTATCACACCCGATCATCACGTGGTGCTTCGAAACAACAAACCTTCGCAACGGTGCACAGTTAGGGGGAACACATCTCTTGAAATTTTAGTGAGGGATCATCTTATTTATGCTACTATCGTTCTAAGCAAATAAGATCTAAACATGACAAACATCACATGCAAATCATAAAGTGACATGATATGGACAATATCATCTTGCGACTTTTGATCTCCATCTTGTCACGACCGGATTTTTGGGATAATAATTTCCCAGAAAACGGCCTTTGTGCTCACCAGCCCCAGGATTACTGTTAGCTGATGAGACACCAACTTGATACAAGAATTCCAAGCAAGGTAAAAAAATATGTAGTACAAGACCATTGTGGCCTAGGAGTACAACATTTGGTTTCTAGTGGTTGATGGCGGAAGCGGTCTGTGATACAACTGCGTCTATGGGACTCCATTCCCACAAGAACAGCTGACCAGG
The DNA here is from genome assembly GCF_018294505.1 of Triticum aestivum. Lineage (NCBI taxonomy): Eukaryota > Viridiplantae > Streptophyta > Magnoliopsida > Poales > Poaceae > Triticum > Triticum aestivum. Next base: position 409,300,108 of record NC_057814.1, on the reverse strand, counting down.
ATAACTCCTATCTTCACGAGGCTGCTATCGTCAATACGTAGGTTCCGAGGCTGTCACCGTGATGCTTATCTCCAAGCGCGAAAATCTGGCCAAGACAATAGCCAGGGACAAGCCAGTGAGTATGTTTGAATGTACTCGCAAACATTAAGAACACGGGTATAATATAACAGGAGATAATCATACTCCGAAACATTTATGATGATAAGTCTGCCATGAAGTAAACAAAAATCTGTGATGCACGCGTGCAGAGAAAATATGGACGTGCAATACGGAAGTAAAAGAAATGCACTGAGCGAGTGTCTAAAATGACTCCTCGAAAGGTTGCAAATAAATTAACGATGCCGCAGTCGGGTGTCTGAGCGACACCACAGAAAGGGCTTATAAAAGATAAATAAACAACAAACATGCCGCAGTCGGGCGTCTGAGCGACACCACATAAAGGGCTTATAAAAGATAAATAAACAACAAGCATGCCGCAGTCGGGCGTATGAGCGACACCACAGAAAGGGCTTATAAAAGAATAATCACAGTGAATATCCAGGAGGTAGAACCATCCCAGGGATACTCAATAAAATACATAATGTAAATGGTTAGTCCATATTAATAATAAAAAATAAAACATGATCCTCAGATGTCACAGGTCATAACAAAAATCTAGTCTAGCCGTTTCTCCATCCGAAGACCGTCACTGAGTTCTAGCTAATTCGTTCTCCATCCGAATACCGTTACTATGATCCAGTTAGCCGTGTCTCCATCCGAAAACCGTCACTGAGTTCTAGTTAAATCGTTCTCCATCCGAATACCGTTACTAGATTTCACTCAGACTGTGGTCCTTACTCATGAACATGGCTATCCAAAAGATATGACCTCTGCAGAGGGTGTACTCTTCACCCACGAGTAACGGATTTATTTAGCCCATCGGGAATAATTCCGCCTATGGCCTTTTAATTGAAAACACGCCCGACCTGCACACACTAGCTTAACCCACCGGTGTCTGGAATCACCCACGACACCTGCCAAGCAAAACTCTAAGTGGGGAGGCTACAACCTCGACGTAGCATGGGATCAAATTTCTATTCGCGCGGTCTAAGGGGTGCCCCCCTCTCGGTCCCAACCGGAAACACCCATGCCCCCGGACCAAGTGGCATGCCTATCGGAGGCCTCCGGTATCCTCCACTATGGCCTCTCTGTACGGTGTGTGCTTTGGTAAGGGGTTGACAACTTACTGAACCATACCCCGTCTGCGACAGGGACAAGTGGTGGTACCAACAAATAGGGAAGCTACTGATCAAGACTCGACCTACGACCGACTCAGGTGGTCCAAGTGTCCTCCAACAATATTACCATTAATGGAATAAATCACCACTCATCAAGCCTCACCATGCCATACCGGACATACTCGTCTCGACGAGGGACTAGGGACAAGCTCGTGTCTACCCAAGACCACGACTTTCCCGGCTTCCTTCCGGTATGCATGAGGAGCTCACGAGGATGATCCAAATCACTAGCGTATCCATTGCTGACCACAAAATATCTCCAAAAAGCACTCATGCACGAGACTTTATCGTTACATAAAGATAACGCATACTCCAAGTCAAATGGTGTTGTAATCGTATCAGAACACCACAAAAAATATTATGCCAGAGTCCAGAAATGCTTGCCTTCAAGAGTATGCAAAGGATGCACTTTTTGAAAGCTTTCTCTTCTCTCCATTATCCCTATTTTGCAAAATATCCAAATAACAAATATTTCAAACACAGTACAAAAAGTTGTCTCAAATATTTTTGAAATAAATCTTAAAATAAACTAGATGAAATTTGGGAGAGGTAGGAAAAAGAATCAATTCATTTGGAGTTTTATTTTAAAAGTTATAGCTGGTCAAAGTCTGGTCAAAACTCTGTTTTTAATAAAACCAGAAAAAGGAAAACGCTTCGAGGGGAATACGCTTTCGCAGCAGAGGAGACGTACTCGGGACTTATGTGCCTTCACTTAAAACAGAGAAGACGGCGCGCGGGTCACTGACAGTGGGTCCAGAGGGCCCACTGGTCAGGTTTGACCGTTCTTCCCTCTCCCTCCTCTTCTCTACCCGACGGGAGCGGGACTCCGGCGATCGCCGTCGATGAACGGCAGCGCCTCACGGGCATCCGAGGGCGGGGATGGAACGGCCAGACTGGGGTGGTCCTCTTGGTGGTAGCTGGGTCGTCGGAGGTGGAAGGAATCGCCGGCGGCGAGCTCCGCGGCGGAGGGGGCTACGGGTGAGAAGTGGTTTTTGGGCTCCGGTGGTCTCCGATCGAGGTTGGGTTGCTGGGCAGCTCCGCAAGGACAAGGGGAAGCTACTGGTGGCGCTGGTTGGGCGGGAGAGTGGCTGGCTGCGATGTATTTCACCGGAGTTCGGCGGCGGCCGAACTGGCCGGAGTTGGTGAAGACGGTCTTCTCCTGTCAATCCACTGCTAGGGAAGCTCTACGGGGAGGGTCTGAGGTCGCCTGAGGTCTTGCACGAGCTCGGGGGTCCCTTAAATAGGCGCTCGAGGTTGGACCGCGGCGGCTGAAGATAAGATCGCCGGCAACAGCCGTGCTGTAGCTGCAGGGCGACGTGGCGGCGACGAGCGCCTGCCGACGAGCTTCGGGATAAGACCGGGCTGTTCACGGGGGCAGCCGGCGCGCTGGGGTGGCTTGGGCGGCGCCGTCCATGTCAGAGGTTCGCTGCCGACGCCGGCGTGCCGCCAAGAGCTCTGCCAGCGGCGCTGCAGGGCGCCAGGGTGGCGTGGGGAGTGAGCGAGCATAGTGCGCGGTTCAGCAGTGGAGCAGGGGCCAGGGACGGGTCGCGTCGAGTGCGGCGCGGCGGCTCAGTGCGCGCGCGTGCAAAACATGCGCTCTGGGCGCGCCCAGAGCACGCACGGAACCTGCTCGACAAAATGCCAGGGCGGTCTAGAGCGCGAGGGTGGGGCTGGCAATTAACAGGACTAGGATAGAGACAACTAGGAGTTCGGTGGACAAGGTTGCTGGGTCATTGGAGCAAGTTCACAGTGCAAACTAGGAAACATGCCCAAAACTGACTGTGCACACCAAGTGCTCGACAGAATGCCAAGTGCACTTAGGCAATTCTTGGAGTGGCGAATCTCCAGATCAGGGTCTCTTTAGGTGTGGATGATGAAGGCAAGATCATATGGGCAAAACCAGAAACTTGTTAGTGCAAGTTTTGCAAAACTCCAGTTTTGGACAGAAAGAAAAAGGGTTTATTGCATGCACTTAAAAACCTCCAATGAGTCCACTCTCCTGGACTTAAGAGTTTTTAAGGGAGGGCTACAAGTAGGAAAAAGCTCAGGGTCACTAGAGCAAAATAAAATAAGGTTGCAGTACAAATCACCAAATTGGACCAGAATGCAAAAGAGGGTGATTCACTCAAATTTTTCAAAGAACATCACTGGGTTTTTGCATAGAGTTGAATTGTAGGCATCCACTGACATCTCCAAACACTTGGAAGAATTTTTAAAGAAATATTTAAATGGGTTGTAGTGCAAAAGTGCCTACTGGACCAGATTGAAAAAGTTGGTGTAGAGGTCAAAATCTCCAATGGCCAAAAGGTATTTTTGCATAAAAGTGATGTGGAAACATCACATGACATCGCCAAATTTTTGTGGAAATTTTAAAGGCATTTATCAAATGGTTGGAGTGCAAAACAGGCTCCAAATTCAAAGAAATCATTTCTGAGAGAATAAAGCTCTGAGAAAACAAATCTTGCAATTAAACCCACTGTTAAAGAATTGTTTTATAAAGAGGGCATATAAGTCCAACAATACTCTTTGAAGGTTTTTCCACTGGAGGTAAAAATCCAAAATAACAAAAGGGTAAATCTTGACAAATGGAAAAGTTTTATTTCCTGGCAAAATTTTAATAAATAAAACAAGGTCAAAATTTTGGGGTGTCACACATCTTCGAGGCGCGGCATGATCACCTTCGTCACCGGCATGACACCATGATCTCCATCATCATGATCTCCATCATCGTGTCTTCATGAAGTTGTCTCGCCAACTATTACTTCTACTACTATGGCTAACGGTTAGCAATAAATTAAAGTAATTACATGGCATTTTTCATTGACACGCAGGTCATACAATAAATTAAGACAACTCCTATGGCTCCTGCCGAATGTCATACTCATCGACATGCAAGTCGTGATTCCTATTACAAGAACATGATCAATCTCATACATCACATATATAATTCATCACATCCTTTTGGCCATATCACATCACATAGCATACCCTGCAAAAACAAGTTAGACGTCCTCTAATTGTTGTTGCATGTTTTACGTGGCTGCTATGGGTTTCTAGCAAGAACGGTTCTTACATACGCAAAAGCCACAACGGTGATATGCCAATTGCTATTTACCCTTCATAAGGACCCTCTTCATCGAATCCGATCCAACTAAAGTGGGAGAGACAGACACCCGCTAGCCACCTTATGCATCAAGTGCATGTCAATCGGTGGAACCTGTCTCACGTAAGAGTACGTGTAAGGTCGGTCCGGGCCGCTTCATCCCACAATGCCGCCGAATCAAGATAAGACTAGTAACGGTAAGCAAATTGAACAAATCATCGCCCACAACTACTTTGTGTTCTACTCGTGCATAGAATCTACGCTTAGACCTAGCTCTGATACCGCTGTTGGGTAACGTAGCAATAATTCAAAATTTTCCTACGTGTCACCAAGATCAATCTAGGAGATGCTAGCAACGAGAGAGAGGGAGTGCATCTTCATACCCTTGAAGATCGCTAAGCGGAAGCGTTACAAGAACGCGGTTGATGGAGTCATACTCGCAGCGATTCAAATCGCGGAAGATCCGATCTAGCGCCGAACGGACGGCGCCTCCGCGTTCAACACACGTACAGCCCGGGGACGTCTCCTCCTTCTTGATCCAGCAAGGGGAGAGGAGAAGTTGAGGGAGAACTCCAGCAGCACGACGGCGTGGTGGCAATGGAGCTCGTGGTTCTCCGGCAGAGCTTCGCTAAGCACTACGGAGGAGGAGGAGGAGGTGTATGAGGAGGGAGGGCTGCGCCAGGGAAGAGGTGCAGCTGCCCTCCCACCCCTCCACTATATATAGGGGCAAGGGGAGAGGGGGAGGCGCCCTAGGGTTTCCCCTAGGGGGCGGCGGCCAAGCAGATTGGATCTCCCTAGGGAAAATCCTAGGGAGACTTGCCCCCCAAGCCAAGCGGGTGGAGGCTTGCCTCCCAAGCCAGGTGGAGGCGCCCCACCTCCCCAAGTAACGTGGGAAAGGGTGTGGGGGGAGCACCACCCCTTAGTGGGCTGGTTTGCCCCTTCCCCTTTGGCCCATGAGGCCCTCCAACACTTGCCGGGGCTCCCAAAACACCTTTCGGTCATGCTGGCCATAGCCTGGTACCCCCGGAACACTTCCGGACTCCAATACCCTTCGTCCAATATATCAATCTTCACCGCCGGACCATTCCGGAACTCCTCGTGATGTCCGGGATCTCATCTGGGACTCCGAACAACCTTTGGTAACCACATAGTATTTCCCATAACAACTCTAGCGTCACCGAACCTTAAGTGTGTAGACCCTAAGGGTTCGGGAACCATGCAGACATGACCGAGACACCTCTCCGGCCAATAACCAATAGCGGGATATGGATACCCATATTGGCTCCCACATGTTCCACGATGATCTCATCGGATGAACCACGATGTCGGGGATTCAATCAATCCCGTATACAATTCCCTTTGTCTATCGGCATGTTACTTGCCCGAGATTCGATCGTCGGTATCCCAATACCTCGTTCAATCTTGTTACCGGCAAGTCTCTTTACTCGTTCAGTAACGCATGATCCCGTGGCTAACTCCTTAGTCACATTGAGCTCATTATGATGATGCATTACCGAGTGGGCCCAGAGATATCTCTCCGTCATACGGAGTGACAAATCCCAGTCTCGATTCGTGCCAACCCAACAGACACTTTCGGAGATATCTGTAGTGCACCTTTATAGCCACCCAGTTACGTTGTGACGTTTGGTACACCCAAAGCATTCCTACGGTATCCAGGAGTTGCACAATCTCATGGTCTAAGGAAACGATACTTGACATTAGAAAAGCTCTTAGCAAACGAACTACACGATCTTGTGCTATGCTTAGGATTGGGTCTTGTCCATCACATCATTCTCCTAATGATGTGATCCCGTTATCAATGACATCCAATGTCCATGGTCAGAAAACCATAACCATCTATTGATCAACGAGCTAGTCAACTAGAGGCTTACTAGGGACATGTTGTGGTCTATGTATTCACACATGTATTACGGTTTCCAGTTAATACAATTATAGCATGAACAATAGACAATTATCATGAACAAGGAAATACAATAATAACCATTTTATTATTGCCTCTAGGGCATATTTCCAACAGTTATCATGAATGGAATAGGTACTGAAAAACAGGAAGGCATGACATATTTACATGCATGATCAGCAGGCTAAGCATATGGCATTGCAACAGAGTAGATGCACTCCAGGACATTATATGCATGTTGTACCCATATTCATGGGCCAAGTTAGAGCAAGGACCTTGTGGGGTGAATAGGATTCGACATCTTTCTGCAAGTCTTCTGAAGAACTGCCTTTACATGTTCCATCATATTGGGTATCATTGACGTCAAGTTTGTTGGCCGTTACATTGCTCTGTGAGGTTCTTGTGGATATATCAATGTGTGCAATTATATTTGACATGCATGGAAGACAACTAGTTGTAAGATTTATGTAATGAGTGCCTATAGAAGATGACATAAATAGTAGGATTGGGCTTAACTAGCAGCAACAGGTCTCAAAGACAAAAGGGAGAACACAGATGAAAGCTACAGAATATGTATCATTTGTACTCAAGATTAACTACATGGCACACAAAAGTATTAAAGAACAACATAGGTAATACTAGAAGTGGTATAATCACCAGCCTATGGGATAACATTGGCTGATGGATGATAACTATGGTACAACTTTACCTAAAGAACAAGTCTCTTATCTAAACTATGGAACAGCGTTAACTCCCGAACAAGACTCTTAAGAGATCAACATGAATATACAGTGAAATGTGATAATCTATTTTCCATGCTTAGATGACTAACAAAGTCATAAATGTTGCACACAAGTAAGATGAGGGTACAACCTATTTGGCCGCCATCCATAGGAGTGAGCATCATGTGCTGACTTGTTGATGGCCCTGCAGTTGTTGTGGTTGTCCATGTCGGGCACGCACATTCGATGCAGGGAACTGTTGAGTGGGGACTATAGTTCCGTTCTGGTGTATGCTTCCCTTGGAGCAGCTGCGGTGAGAAGGAAAACGGTGTGGCTGAAGATGCAGAAAATGCAAAATGTTAAGAACGACACATCAAATAGATCTCCAAGAGACCAGTGTATTGAGAATCAAAAGAGAGAGAGGAAGCCATCTAGCTACTATCTACGGACCCGTAGGTCTACAATGAACTACTCACGCATCATCGGAGACGCACCAATGAGGATGATGAACCCCTCTGTGATGGTGTCTAGATTGGATATGTGGTTTCTGGAACTTGCGGCGGCTGGAATTGATTTTCGTTGAATCCCCTTAGGTTTCTAGAATATTGGGGTATTAACACAAGCACTGCCCCATGTATTTTCGAAGCAAGCATACGTGCATATATCTCAGGCACATCTCAACATTTGTTTCATATTTCATTTAACCACGAACTATGGTCTTGCATAAGATAATTTGGAGGAGAGACGCCTTGTACGTTCCATGCATTTTTTGGAGAGCTGAAAAGCACGGATATACATGTGCATCATGGAATTTCAGGAAGGTGGCTCATGTATACATGTCTTTTGCCGCCAGTTTGCAAGTACTTGTGAAATACATGCTAGATACTTGGACAGAAATTAGCAACCAAATTTATTTTCCTTTACGCCGAGCGACACCTTGTGTAATATAATCTCGAGCATGAAAGAAAGAACGGAACCAAGGATCATCCATGCATTTCCCCCTTATTGTAGCAAGTTCATACACCAGTCGAGGAATACTTGCATTTTTTTAATACATGTATATGTTGGGAAATGTTGCATGGAAAAACAAAAAAATCTACGCACACGCAATGATCTATCCATGGAGATTCATAGCAACGAGGGGGAGAGTGTGTATACATACCCTCGTAGACCGAAAGTTGTTGAGGAACGTAGCATGCAATTTCAAAAAAATTCCTACGCTCACGCAAGATCTATCTAGGAGATGCATAAAAACGAGAGGGGGAGAGTGTGTCCATGTACCCTCGTAGACCAAAAGTGTAAGAGTTTGACAACGCGGTTGATGTAGTCGAACTTCTTCTTGTTCCGACTGACAAGCACCAAACGTACGACACCTCCGATTTTTGCACACGTTCAACTCGATGACATCCCTTGAACTCTTGATCCAGCAAAGTATGGAGGGAGAGTTTCGTCAGCACGACGGCGTGGTGATGGTGATGGTGAAGTGATCCGCGCAGGGCTTCGCCTAAGCACTATGACAATATGACCGGAGGCGTAAACTGTGGAGGGGGGCGCCAGACACGGCTAAAAAATGTTGTTGTGTGTTCTAGCGGTGCCCCCCACATATATATAGATTGGAGGGAGGAGAGGCAGCCAAGGGGGCGCCCCAAGTAGGAGGAATCCTACTTGGGCGCCTCCCAATTCGCCCCCTTCCATATTCATCCGGAGGGGGAAGGAAGGAGGAGGGAGGAGGGAAGGAAGGGGGAGGCCGAATCCCTCCCCTTCCTTCTCTCTTCCCCCTCTTTCCTTCTCCTCCTATTCGGCCTATATGGGGGCGCACCAACCCCTTAGGGGCTGGTCTGTCCCCCTCTTGGCCCATTAGGCCCATATAGTTGCGGGGGGGGGGGGGGGGGGGGGGGTGCCCGGAACCCCTTCTGGTGACCCGATTTGTACCCGGTACCCCCGTAACACTTCCGGTGTCCGAATATCATCGTCCTATATATATATATATATATATTTATTTACCTCTCAACCATTTCAAGACTCCTTGTCATGTACGTGGTCTCATCCGGGACTCCGAACAACATTGAGTCACCTAATCACATAACTCATATAATACAAAATCGTCATCGAACGTTAAGCGTGCGGACCCTACGGGTTCGAGAACTATGTAGACATGACCAAGACACCTCTCCGGTCAATAACCAACAGTAGAACCTGGATGCTCATATTGGTTCCTACATATTCTACGAAGATCTTTATCGGTCGTACCGTAATGACAACATACGTTATTCCCTTTGTCGTCGGTATATTACTTGCCTGAGATTCGATCGTCGGTATCTTCATACCTAGTTCAATCTCGTTACCGGCAAGTCTCTTTACTCGTTCCATAATACATCATCCCGCAACTAACTCATTAGTCACATTGCTTGCAAGGCTTATTATGATGTGCATTACCGAGAGGGCCCAGAGATATCTCTCCGATACTCGGAGTGACAAATTCTAATCTTAATCTATGCCAACCCAACAAACACCTTCGGAGATACCTATAGAGCATCTTTATAATCACCCAGTTACGTTGTGACATTTGATATCACACAAGGTATTCCTCCAGTGTCCGGGAGTTGCATAATCTCATAGTGAAAGGAATATGTATATGACATGAAGAAAGCAATAGCAATAAATCTGAACGATCAATATGCTAAGCTAACGGATGGGTCTTGTCCATCACATCATTCTCCTAATGACGTGATCCCGCTCATCAAATGACAACACATGTCTATGGTTAGGAAACTTAACCATCTTTGATTAACGAGCTAGTCTAGTAGAGGCTTACTAGGGAAACTGTGTTTTGTCTATGCATCCACACATGTATCAAGTTTCCGGATAATACAATTCTAGCATGAATAATAAACATTTATCATGATATAAGGAAATATCAATAACAACATTATTATTGCCTCTAGGGCATATTTCCTTCAGTCTCCCACTTGCACTAGAGTCAATAATCTAGTTCACATCCCCATGTGATTTAACACCAATAGTTCACATCTTTATGTGATTAACACCCATAGTTCACATCGCCATGCGACCAACACCCAAAGGGTTTACTAAAGTCAATAATCTAGTTCACATCGCTATATGATTAACACCCAAAGAGTACTAAGGTGTGATCATGTTTTGCTTGTCAGAGAAGTTTAGTCAACGGGTCTGCCACATTCATATCCGTATGTATTTCGCAAATTTCTATGTCTAGAATGCTTTGCATGGAGCTACTCTAGCTAATTGCTCCCACTTTCAATATGTATCCAGATTGAGACTCAGAGTCATCTGGATCAGTGTAAAAGCTTGCATCGACGTAACACTTTACGACGAACTCTTTATCACCTCCATAACTGAGAAATATTTCCTTAGTCCTCTAAGGATAATTTTGACTGTTTGATACGTCTCCAACGTATCTATAATTTTTGATTGTTCCATGTTGTTTTATTATCAATCTTGGATGTTTTATAATCATTTTATAGTCATTATCATTTTTTGGTACTAACCTATTAACATAGTGCCAAGTGCCAGTTGCTATTTTTTTCATGTTTTTTACATCGCAGAAAATCCTTACCAGACAGAGTCCAAATGCCACGAAACTTTACAAAGATTTTTTATGGACCAAAAGGAAGATATTGGGCCCTGGTTGCACCTGGGGGGAGTCCCGAGGAGGAGACAATCCACCAGGGCGCGCCAGGAGGCCTAGGCGCGCCCTGGTGGGTTGTGCCCACCTCGGGTGCCCCCCGGACCGCCTCTTTGCTCTATAAATACCCCAATATTCCAGAAACCCTAGTACGATCGACGAAATATTCATCCATTCGCCGCAGAGTCCAGAACCACCAGATCCAATCTAGACACCATCTCGGATGGGGTTCACCACCTCCATTGGTGCCTCTCCGATGATGCGTGAGTAGTTCTTTGTAGACCTTCGGGTCCGTAGTTAGTAGCTAGATGGCTTTCTCTCTCTCGCTGAATTCTCAATACAATGGTCTCTTGGAGATCCATATGATGTAACTCTTTTGCAGTGTGTTTGTTGGGATCTGATGAACTTTGAGTTTATGATCAGTTATATGTTTTTATATCCATGAAAGTTATTTGAGTTTCTTTGATCTCTTATATGCATGATCTCTTATAGCCTCGTATTTCTTCTCCGATATTTGGGTTTTGTTTGGCCAACTTGATCTATTTATCTTGCAATGGGAAGAAGTGCCCGGTAGTGGGTTTGATCTTACGGTGCTTGATCCCAGTGACAGAAAGGGAACCGACACATATGTATCATTGCTACTAAGGATAAAAAGATGGGATCTATATCTAATGCAATAGATAAACGGATCTTGTCTACATCATGTCATCGTTCTTATTGCATTACTCCATTTTTCCATGAACTTAATACACTAGATGCATGCTGGATAGCGGTCGATGTGTGGAGTAATAGTAGTAGATGCAGGCAGGAGTCAGTCTACTAATCTTGGACGTGATGCCTATGTAATGATCATTGCCTAGATATCGTCATAATTATTTGAGGTTCTGTCAATTGCCCAATAGTAATTTGTTTACCCACCGTTTGCTATCTTTCTCGAGAGAAGCCACTAGTGAAACCTACGGCCCCCGGGTCTTCTTTCTCATATATTTGCTTGCGATCTACTTTTCCTTTGAATTTTTATTCAGATCTATTAAACCAAAAATACAAAAATACTTTGCCGCACTTTATTTTATTCGCGATCTATTATTTCAATCTACTACAAATTTCTGGCATCGTTACCCGAAAGGGATTGACAACCCCTTTAACACGTCGGGTTGCGAGGTGTTGTTATTTGTGTGCAGGTGCTGTTTACGTTGTGTTGCTTGGTTCTCCTACTGGTTCGATAACCTTGGTTTCTTCATTGAGGGAAATACCTACCGTCGCTGTGCTGCATCATCCCTTCCTCTTTGGGGAAATACCGATGTAGTCCTAACAGACATGAGCTTTTTTGGCGCTACAGTCAGAGAGGGATCAAAAGGAATTTCTGGCGTCGTTGTTGGGGAGGATCTTCAACATAACCAGGTTCCTAATCACAAATCTCATCTCCTCGCAATTTACATTATTTGCCATTTGCCTCTCATTTTCCTCTCCCCCACTTCACAAAACTTTACCGTTTTATTCGCCTCTCTTCTTCCGTTCACCGTTTTCTCGTCAGATCTATCCTTTGCTTGCAATCATGAGTGATTTCGGTATGGCACCACAGATGATAGCATAACTCCTAAAATTGGACGTACGGGCAATCTGGATGCTAAAACTTTTATCTTGGGGCAAGGGAACGTTATGGGAGAAGAACGTATCCAAGAATTTTTCAATTGTGTTGGGAATCTAAGTCTTGATGATGCTCCTATACTTAAAACTACTAGATCTTATGCGGATGCTATTTTAGCACTAATTCTGAAGCTTGAAAGTAAATTTATTCATACCCATCCTACTTTGCAAAGATTGTTTTTTGAGCTCCCCGATATAAAGAATCCCAGGGCTAAAAAGTTGGCCACTCTCGTTCTTATGAATGAGTTTGACTACATAATTTGGGAAGCTAGAGAAATCTTTGACTTTTATGGTATGAATCGTGAAAAACCTGTGATAGATGAAATTCTTTACAATAGTGGCTATGCTTTGAGACATTTTCTTAGGGATAATAAAATCTTTGATGAGAATCTTAAGAAGGAAGCCCCCTTTCTAGACATAATCCAACAAGTTTTTAATAATATTAATCAACACTACTCCTGGATTGTTGCGGGAAATCAAAGGGGTTATGATGAAAACCAACTAAGGATTGCTAAAGTTTCCATGGATAATATGTTTTATGTTGTGTTTACAGAACCCCATGATGAAAACACCTCTTAGAAAACTAAGAAGAAGAAGGATGACAAAACTTAGATCCTTGCTTTATGCCTAGCTAAGGGCGTAAAACTATAGCGCCTGTTGGGAGGCAACCTAATGAATAAAATTTATTTTTGCTTTTTGCTTTCTGTTCTTATGTGTTTACACAATTATGCTACTATTATTATTGTGTTTTTTGTGTTTTAATTAGTGTTTGTGCCAAGTAGAACCGATAGGATCTTCTTGGGTGATAGTTGTTTGATCTTGCTGAAAAGGACAGAAACTTTGCGCTCACGAAATTAATTCTCATTTTTTTTATCAGAAAGAGCTTTTGCCCTGATTCTTTTTGCATAAGATTAATATACAAATTGCTCAGGTTGTCCTATTTTTTCAGAATTTTTGGAGTTCCAGAAGTTTTCGTTTAAGTCAGATTGCTACAGACTGTTCTGTTTTGACAGATTCTGTTTTCTTTGTGTTGTGTGCTTATTTTGATGGCTCTATGGTTCCCTTTGAGGAGTTTTTGCCATAGAAAAGTTGGAATAAAGTAGATAAAAAAATATGAATAGGTTTGATACAGCACTTATAGTAGCGATTTACTTTCTTACACTAACGGATCTCACGAAGGTTTTGTTGAGTTTTGTGTGATTGAAGTTTTCAAGTTTTGGGTTATCTTACGATGGATGAAAGAAGGATAAAAGAGCCTAAGCTTGGGGATGCCCCGGCATCCCAAGCTATTATCCAAGAATGAGCAACCAACTAAGCTTGGGGATGCCCCCGAGTGGCATCCCCTCTTTCTTCTAACGACCATCGGTATTTTACTCGAGGCTATATTTTTATTCGTCATGTGATATGTGTTTTGCTTGGAGCGTCTTGTATGATATGAGTCTTTGCTTGTTTTATTTTGTGTTTTAAGTCATCAATCCTTGCTGGACACACCTATTTGAGAGAGCCAAAATTATGTCATGACTTGTTAGAATTGCTCTCTATGCTTCACTTAAATTTTTATGAGCAATGGACTTTCTCTAGTGCTTCACTTATATCTTTTTGAGCACGGTGTGCTTATTATTTTTGAAGAAATGCTCTCTTGCTTTACTTAGATTTATTTGAGAGTTAGTAAATTTTTTAAGAAATTCTCTCTTGCTTCACTTAACTTATTTTGAGAGAAAGAAAAAGAATTATGCTCATGATCTTCACTTATATTTGTTTGAGCTTATGAAAAGCAACACATGAAAATTAGTCCCAAAGTGATAGATATCCAAGAAGGATAAAGAAGAAAAAATGTCATGAAGATCATTGGACAAAATAAACTTGATTCTTAGTAATAGTTTTGAGATATGATGATGTGATGTGTGAGTTATGTTGATGAGTAATTTTGCTCTAGTAAGAATATTGGTGTTAGGTTTGTGATTCCCTATGCATGCACGAAAGTAAATAATCATGCAATGAAAATTATATCCTACTTGTGGTTGAAAGTGCGTTATATCGACTAGAGGGGGGGGGGGTGAATAGGCGATTTTTATGAATTCTTCACTGAGGAATTTGCCAGTGAGGAAATTCCTTAGCGAAGAACTACTTGCATCGGAATAAGTACTCAAAAGTATGCATAGCAGAACACAAGCATGGTCATCATGTTGAAATGAAGACAAGCACAGAGTACAGAAAGCGTAAACACAGGATAACACAGGATGAAGACAAACTGACTGAAGAAATTGAACTGAGGAAATTGAGAAAGTCTTCAGTCAAAGTCTTCAAACACAGATATGAACAAGTGAACAACACAGTAATGAGGAAATGAAAGAGTTGAGGAAATAGAACCAGTAAGCTTGGTGAAGACAATGATTTGGTAGACCAGTTCCAACTGCTGTCTCAGTTGTACGTCTGGTTGGAGCGGCTAGGTATTTAAACCTGAGGACACACAGTCCGGACACACAGTCCTCACCGTATTCTCCTTGAGCTAAGGTCACACAGACCTCGCCCAATCACTCGTGGTAAGTCTTCAGGTGACTTCCAAACCTTCACAAACTCGGTCACTCGGCGATCCACAATTTCCTCTTGGATGCTCTAGACCATGACGCCTAACCATCTGGAAGAAGCACAGTCTTCAAAGGTAACAAGCGTCGGATCCACGCAGGATCAATCTCTTCAGTGATGCTCAATCACTTGGGGTTTGTAGGTGTTTGGGTTTGGGTTTTCCTCACTTGATGATTTTCGCTCAAAGTCCTCGGAGGATGGGATGCTCTCAAATGACAAGTGTCAGTTTCTCTCGGAGCAGCCAACCAGCTAGTGGTTGTAGGGGGCGGCTATTTATAGCCTAGGGAGCAGCCCGTCATGATAAGACATAAATGCCCTTCAATGATATGACCGTTAGGTGGGTAGATATTTTGGGACAGCTGGCGCATAGCACAGCAACGGTCGGAAATTTGAGTATCAAATTCCTCAGGGCTATCATGTTCCTCACTGTGTAGGCAATCCGCACTGGCGAATTCCTAACTCCTCAGTCAGAACAAATTCCTCAGAGACCAGAAGAACTTCGTCTCTGTCACTGAAGAATATGACTGAACTGTATGAGATTTCCAATGGCTTCACTCGAAGGGATTGGTAGGTGTAGGATTTTGAGTTGAGCATCACATGGAAATTTTTCCTTAGTATTTCCTCGACCCCCTTTAACAGTACGGTGTTTCCTATGACTCAAGAAAGAGAAAATGAAACTACGAAAACAAAAGTCTTCACGCTTCATGTTCCTCAAATGAATACCAAGTCTTCAAGGTCACACCAATTTCTTCACTTTCAAAGTCTTCAGAAAGTCTTCAGAAATCCAAAGTCTTCAGTCGAAGAACTTCATTTTTAGGGGTCGACTTTCTCTGTAAATATCAAACTCCTCATAGACTTATAGACCTGTGTACACTCATAAACACATTAGTCCCTTAACCTATAAGTCTTCAATACACCAAAATCACTAAGGGGCACTAGATGCACTTACAATCTCCCCCTTTTTGGTGATTGATGACAATATAGGTTAAGTTTTCAACGGGGATAAACATATGAAGTGTAAATACTGATATTGAGGAATTTGATTGCAAGATATAGAAGAACTCCCCCTGAAGATGTGCATAGTGAGGAATTTGCTTTTGAAGCAATGCACACTTGAAGAGTTGAATCATGGAGATCTCCCCCTATATCTTGTAATTCATACACGCATTTGACATAATATATGAAGAATTTGAAATGCATGATGAAATATGGTGACTGATGTAATTCAGCATGCGTGCAATAACATTAACGAGGAATAAGCATGCAGAAGAAACAGCAAAAGTATCAGGCCACCATAGAGTTTTAAGTTTACAACTCGATCCAACAAAGTCATCAGAAGAACGAGAGTTGTAACTTAGAAAAAAAATGCCCATATAATAGACCCGCTTGAAGACTAACTCAAATTTCTCCCCCTTTGTCATCGAATGACCAAAAGGGTCGAAAATGAGGACTAACGCCCCTGAAGAATATCAAGTTGATGAAGGAGCGTCAGCGTTGTTGGGGTCATTTGTTGGAGTAGGGCCTGCCGTAGTGTCGTCCAAGTCTTCATGTTCATCAGTGTCACGTGACCTTGACCTTCTTGTACTTCTTCAAAGGAGGTGCAGCCCAGTCAAACTCTTCCTTGAGACCCATTTTCTTCAGATCTTCTTCACCATATATGTGCGACAGAACAACCCAGGTATGGTTGAGGGTTTCATGAAGGTAGTAATGGTTTTTCTTCACTGCATTGTGGGTAGCAGTCATGTTGTGAAGAATTGAACCAAACTGACGCTTGAACCATTTGTGATTGCGATCAACCTTCTGATGAAGACTGAGGAGAAGCTCACGGTCAGTCATCACCCTGGGTGCTGGGCCTTGAGGATTTTGCTTGGGTGCGTTGGCGGCAGAGTCATGGGTGGCAGAGTCATCATTGGTGAAGTAGGATGCAGCCTTGCCAAATTGACCATCCAATGGACGAATGCCTTCATCAATTACAGCAGTAGCCTTGCCCTTTTCATCAGCTGAGGAAAATGTTCGTTTGAGGACTTCAATCGGGGGCAAGTAGCTGCAATGGTTCAGTGTATCAGCTTTGTAGTTGAGTGAAGACCTTGTTCTGATGAATCTCATAATCCACGGAGCATAATGCTTCAACTCAAATGGTGACATTGCGACATTGGCCAGAGTCCTCATGAAGAAATCATGGAAATTGACATGAACGCCATGAATGATATTGAAAAGCAGATTCTTCATGATGCCAACGACTTCTTCTTCATTCGAGTCGTGGCCCTTGATAGGACTCAATGTCTTCGTCAGAATGCGATAGACAGTCCGAGGCACATATAACAATTCCTTCACAAGGAATTTTGTTCTTGGGGCCTGACCTGGCTTCAATGGCTTCATCAGCACTTGCATATAGTGATCTGTAAGCTCAGGTTCATTGTAGACGCAACAAGCACCTTCAAGGGGAGGACTGAGAGGCAAAGCACGAAGCAATTCAGTAGCTAGTGCCTTGTAGTGAGTATTTTCAGACATCCAGTCTAGCACCCATGAATTTACATCTTCAGAGTCTCCGGTGATGTGCAGAGTTGCATAAAATTGAAGAATGAGCTCCTCATTCCAATCACATATATCAGTGCAGAAATTTAACAGTCCAACATCGTAAAGAGCACTGAGGACTGGCCCGAAGCACGGCAGAGATTCCATATCCACGTGAGGAATGTGCTCATGATCGAAAACTTTGTCTTTGTTGAACAACACTGAGGAATAAAAATTTCCTGGCTGGCAGTCCAGAAACGCCTCTTCCTAATGCGAGCAGAGTCATAGGGGTTGTAGTCAGTGAAGAATACGTGCTCGCCGAAGAAATCATTAGCCTTGAATTTTTGCTTCCTTGAGAATGGATCCTTTGGCTTGGGCAGAGGAGTGTCAGTCAGTTGCATGATGACCTCAGGAATCGCAATCTCAGGTTCTTCAGGCTGAGGAATTTCTGGTTCCTCTTCAGTGGCAGCCTGGTTCTTCAATTCTTCATTTTCATTTTCTTCAGCACTAGCGGCTGGAATGTCTTCATGAGCTTCATCAGATCCCATTTGAACTGTAGTTGCTGGGGACTGAGGAATTTGTTGCAATGGAGTGAAGAGTGGAGAATTGGGGTGCTGACTTTCCCAAAAGTCATCATTCATCACTGGTGTGGTACAGCCAATGTCCACATCTTCATCTTCCATTTCTTCAACGCCAGCCTCTTCAGCAGTAAACTGAGGCATAGGCGAGGAAACTGTGGGGGTTGAAGGGATTTTATCCACTTCAATTTCTTCATCCATCTGCTCTGACGAAGCAGCAGAAGGATTTTCTTCATCAGATCCGCTAGGGATCACATATTCTTCATCAAAAGGGACGATTTCCTTTGATGGCATGGAGGAAACTGGAACAGCATCAATTGGATTAGCAAATGAGCTTGTCAATTTCTTCATCTTCTTCGGTGCTGAAGAATCTGAAGGAGCTGATGCTTTCCTTTTCTTCACTGCTGCACGCTCTGCAGCCTTGGTCTTCTTCACATCTGATGCAGATGGAAGGATTGGAGTTGGAGTAGGCGCAGGAGGAGCAGAGGAATGTGGTTGATTTTCTTCAGGCACAACTGATGCAGTTGCCCTGACCTCTTCATTTTCTTCAGGCGCACCACTAGTGGGTGCCCTGGCAATTTCATCAGCGGCTGGAATGCAGTCATCAGCCCTGGAACTCACATTTTCTTCAGCAGCCTGATTGTCATCAGCGGTGCTGGCATGTTCTTCAGTTGGCTGAGCAGATGCTTCAGCCTGAGGAATTTCTTGTTGCGATGGGGCTGCAACATTTGAGGTGAACATCTTAGTCAGTTTGACAAACCTGACCTTGGCTCCTTTCCAATCAGCATAGTAAGCATTGAAATCATCGCTGAGGACTTTGATTTCAGACTGGATCTTCACAAGTTCATCAGTTGTCATAGAGACAACGTTGTTCTTCAGGAATTTCTCCTTCCTGTACTGTGCTTTCTTGAGCTGCCTGGCCTTCTCAAATTTCCATTTTTCTTCTTGGATGAAGGCAGTCAGCATATGACTTTGACCAGGAGTCAGCTTGAAGTCAGGCATAGGAGTGTTTGGGTCCTTGTGCCAGAGATCAATGTAGTCGAGGATCAACTTTGGATCCAAAAGCAGAGGCACATTTGTGCCCTTGGCTCTAGCGGCCCTGACTTGCCTATCTCTGATGATTTCAGCAAGTTCTTCATCATCAGCTTCGTCTTCTTCAGACGGCACTTGGAAGGCGACCTGCTTCTTGTGAGGACTTGGGCGAGAGCCTCGTCCAGCAGTGGTCTTTGTCTTCAGCAGAGAGGGTCCTGTTGAAGAATTTGGTGCAGCTGAGGAACTAGCTGAAGCTCCTGAGGCAATAGAGATGCCTGTAGTCCTTTGGCACGTGGCGAGATGCACAGGTGCTGAGGATTTGGTCGGAGCAGCTGAGGACTTTGGAGGAGCAGGAGCGGCGTGAGGAATTGGCCGTGAGGGCTTAGCTGAGGAAATTGGCCGTGAGGGCATTGAAGAAGAGGCACTTGGCTTGTGCGCAGGCTTCTTTGCCATGGATTTCTTCGGCCTTACAGAGGCCTCAGCAGCAGCAGCAGTAGAGTCTTCGTTGAATTTCCTTCACTGCATCTTTTGCCTGTTTGGCCAACTTGGCCTGGCGCTTGGCCCATTCTTCAGGAAAATCCTCACCGCGCTTGATGCTAGTGGGATCTGCTTCTTGGCCAGGTGCCAATGGTGGTCTTGAGCATGGAGGAGTAACAGCGAATTTCTTCATGTATTTTGGAGTCACATACCTGTACTCCCTCCACTCTTTTGCCCATCTCCTCTCTATCCTCTGAATGCGCACCTTGCGCTGATTTTTATCTTCCTCAGGGGGTGTGCAGTACCCAGCATAAATGTCCTCAGGGATTTCAAAGGCAGTATTGATTTCAGGCCTCTTTCCTCCTTTCTGTGGCTTCTTTCCATCAGCCATTTTCTTCAGTTGAGGAATTTGAACAATTGAACTCTCTGAAGAAGTATGCAACTTTTCTTCGAGGAACGCTGCAAATGAGTTAAGTTGATGAGAACCTAGTGATTCAGCAGCGGACATGAGTACCTGTGAACAGAGTATAGTTGCGAGGAATTTGGAGAGGTCATATGCGTTCTCAGAAGGTTTTTCAAAAAGAACAAGTTTGAGGAATTTGACCAGATGAGTCTTGAAGAATTTCACTAAGCGTTCTTTGTCTTAGGTTCCAGAGTTGTATAGATCGAAGATCCACACAATTGAGGAATCTTGAAGAAAAATGATGCTTAGAGAAACGAATCAAGAACAGATGACATGTGAGGTGTTTAGTGTGTGAAAAATTTGAAGAATAAACACCTTTGAAGATTTTGTAGAAATCATTTGAATCAAAGAGGGCAGTAAAAGTAACTTTTAATTACCCTGGACGAAGAACACGACGAACTGTGAGGTGGAGAAGTGAAGTTCGTCTGTGCAGATCTTCCACGCCCTAACTCGGCGGAGGAAGACGGCTACGGCGGCGGCGGAGTGAAGATTTCCGCGGCCGGCGCGAGTACGGCGGCGACGAGGTCGAGGCAGTGAAGCTCTTCCTCACCGGCGACGATGAAGTAGCGGCGGCGCTAGGGTTTGAGAAGCTCGAGCTGGAGAGAGGTCGAGCGGAGTAAAGGAAGTGAGGAAGGGGAGAGGGGGTATTTATAGCCACGGTGAAAAACTGTTCGCCCGAAGAAATTGGACGAACGTGCCCCTGACCCTTCTCATTCGCTTGACATGTGTCACCCACGTACTGAGAAGTGGAGATCGTGTTAGATCGTGGGTGAATAGATAAGTATATCGTGGGATGCGGAACGGTTTGAGCGGCAAAGCCGAAAATTTGGATAAGATAAGTTAAAAGTTCCGTTCGCAAATTCTTCAGCTGACAAGGACACAGTGAAGATTTTGAACGAGTTTCAAATAGAACGCACATGAAGAATTTGTGAATAGATTGGGTTGAGTATAGCATAGAGGGGGAAGGGTCCGATCACATTCACTTAGCAGAAAAACCAACTTGAAGAATTAGCCATAAGTGAATGCTGTAGAGGACATAAACTCATATATATATATATATATATATATATATATAGCCAATGAAGAAAACGACGGAGAAGGTGAAGACAATGCAAAGTTGAAGAATATGAACAACTGAGGAATTTCAAAAACTGAGGAAAAACTCAAATTGAAGATTTTCAACTTTTGTGGTGGCGTGACCCACCGTATAAGAATGATGATTTCAGACACCGCGTACAATTGTCGTAGGGTTCTGAGAATCAAATTCTTCATTAATTTCTTCACACTTAGAGTGTTATTCTTCATTGATTGAAGAAAAACGTTTCTTCATGTGTTGCACATCTAAGTCATCAATTTTGCATAAGTGTTAGGATGAGTGTCCTTTTCAAAGAACATTCGAAGATTCTAGGATATTTAGCTCACACCGCAACTTGCTAAATCTCTTCTCATCCAAGGGCTTTGTGAAGATATCGGCTAGCTGTTCTTCAGTCTTCACATGCTCAATAGAAATGTCGCCCTTCAACACATGATCGCGAAGAAAATGATGACGAATCTGAATGTGCTTTGTCTTCGAGTGCTGAACTGGGTTGTGAGCAATCTTGATGGCACTCTCATTGTCACAGAAGAGAGGCACATTCTTCACGTTGACGCCGTAGTCCTTGAGAGTTTGCTTCATCCACAGCAATTGAGCACAGCAAGAACCAGCAGCAATGTACTCAGCTTCAGCAGTAGACAGTGATACGCAGTTCTGTTTCTTCGAGGACCAACAGACCAAAGATCGTCCGAGGAAATGACATGTACCAGATGTTGACTTGCGGTCCACACGATCACCAGCATAGTCAGAGTCAGAATATCCAATGAGATCAAAAGCCGAGCCCTTGGGGTACCATAATCCAAGTGTTGGTGTGTGAGCTAGATATCGAAGAATATGTTTCACAGCCTTATGGTGTGATTCCTTCGGTGTAGCTTGAAATCGGGCACACATGCAAACACTAAGCATAATATCTGGCCTAGATGCACATAAATACAATAAAGAACCAATCATGGAGCGGTATACCTTTTGATCGAAGTCAATACCATTTTCATCAGTGCACAGATGGCCATTTGTGGGCATCGGAATTTTGACGCCTTTGCAATCTTGCATGCCGAATTTCCTCAGTACATCCTTGAGGTATTTCTCCTGAGATATGAATATGCCATTGCGCTGTTGACGAATTTGAAGACCTAAGAAGAATTTCAACTCTCCCATCATAGACATTTGATATTCTTCACTCATCATATAGGCAAATTCATCACTATAACGTTGGTCAGTACAGCCAAAGATAATATCATCAACATATATTTGGCACACAAACAATTCACCATCATAAGATTTAGTGAAAAGAGTAGGGTCGAGTGAACCGGGTTTGAAGCCTTTCTTCATGAGGAATTCCTTCAAAGTATCATACCACGCCCGAGGGGCCTGCTTGAGGCCATAGAGGGCCTTATTGAGTCTGAAGACTTTGTCAGGATGCTTAGGATCTTCAAAACCTGGGGGTTGAGCAACATATACTTCTTCCTCAAGCTTACCATTGAGGAATGCACTTTTCACATCCATTTGATATAAAGTGATATCATGATGGTTAGCATAAGCAAGTAATATGCGAATAGCTTCAAGTCTAGCAACAGGTGCAAAAGTTTCATCGAAATCAATTCCTTCAACCTGTGTGTAGCCTTGAGCTACAAGCCGTGCCTTATTCCTCACCACAAGGCCATTTTCATCTTGCTTGTTGCGGTAGATCCACTTTGTGCCAATGATATTGTGTTTGCGAGGATCTGGACGATTGACCAGTTCCCAGACGTTGTTGAGCTCGAACTGATGTAATTCTTCTTGCATGGCCTAAATCCACTCAGGCTCCAGAAATGCTTCATCTACCTTAGTGGGCTCTGTGATAGAAACAAAAGCATAGTGCCCACAAAAGTTAGATAAATGTGAAGCTTTTGAGCGTGTGAGAGGACCTGGTGCTTCAATGTCATCGATGATCTTTTCAACTTGCACTTCTTTTGCAACGCGAGGATGAGTAGGTTGTCGTCGAGGAATTTGATCAGCATTTTCTTCAGCACCATTTTCTTCAGGTGCATTAGCTCGACGTTCTTCACGTTCTGGAATGAATTCTTCAGCAGATTCTTCGGTAGGAATGACATCCTCAGTAGCCTTGAACTTGATAGTTTCCTCAGGAGCTGGTTCATCTATCACAGAGGGTAGGTGCTCTCTTTGCGAGCCATTAGTTTCATCGAACCGCACATCTACAGTTTCAACAACCTTGTGAAGAACGTTGTTGAAGACTCTGTAGGTGTGCGAGTCCTTTCCGTAACCAAGCATAAAACCTTCATGTGCTTTCGGTGCAAATTTAGCATTGTGATGAGGATCTCTAATCCAACAT
Organism: Triticum aestivum; assembly: GCF_018294505.1. Taxonomy (NCBI): domain Eukaryota; kingdom Viridiplantae; phylum Streptophyta; class Magnoliopsida; order Poales; family Poaceae; genus Triticum; species Triticum aestivum. The sequence continues at coordinate 409,276,702 of NC_057814.1, read as the reverse complement.
TTAGCACCGAAGACTTTGAAATAACTCACATTGGGTTTCTTGTCAGTGAGGAGTTCATAGGCAGTCTTCTTGAAGAATTTGTGAAGATATACCCTGTTGATGATGTGGCACGCAGTATAAATTGCCTCAATCCAGAAGTGACGAGGCGTCTTGTACTCATCAAGCATAGTGCGAGCCATCTCAACAAGAGTTCTGTTCTTGCGCTCCACGACGCCATTCTGCTGAGGAGTGTAAGGAGCAGATAACTCATGAGTAATACCAAGTTCATCAAGATAGTCATCAAGACCAGAATTCTTGAACTCAGTTCCATTGTCACTTCTGATGTGCTTGATCTTCACACCAAAGTTGGTTGAAGCCCTCGAGGAAAATCGTTTGAAGACTTCCTGCACTTCATGTTTGTAAGTAACAATGTGTACCCATGTGTATCGAGAGTAATCATCAACAATAACAAAGCCATAGAGAGATGCATCATTTGTGACAGCTGAGTAATGGTTAGGACCAAAGAGGTCCATGTGAAGCAATTCGAATGGTCGAGTAGTGGTCATGATAGTCTTCGCTGGATGCTTAGCCTTGGTCATCTTTCCAGCTTCACAAGCTCCACACAAGTGATCCTTGAGGAATTTGACATTCTCAATGCCAATGACATGCTTCTTCTTCGCAAGCGTGTGCAAATTCCTCATGCCTGCATGACCAAGTCGTCGATGCCATAGCCACCCTTCTGAAGCTTTTGCAAGTAGGCACACGGCTGGTTGCGGTCCTGTAGAGAAATCAACAATATACAAGTCTCCTCTCCTAAAGCCTTCGAAGACTTTGGAATTGTCAGCTTCCATAACCACAACACAACGATACTTGCCAAAGACAACTACCATATCAAGATCACAAAGCATTGAGACAGACATGAGGTTGTATCCTAAGGACTCGACAAGCATGACTTTGTCCATGTGTCGATCCTTTGTGATCGCAACCTTACCTAGACCCAATACCTGACTTTTGCCTTTGTCAGCGAAGATGATATGCTTCAGATGCGATGGTGATAAGGGAGCATCCATCAATAGATTCTTGTCACCAGTCATGTGATTTGTACATCCACTATCGAGGACCCACTCAGTGGCTTTGGGCTGATCATCCTGCAGATGAATTAGTGCAGCTTACGAACTTCATATACTTCATCAGTGAAGAATATGACATCACAATTCATCAGACCAATTTCATCAAGCAGTGCAACAGTTAAAACAGTATGAGGACGTGTGAAATGAAAGTTCATTTCTTCATGATTAGCCTGCATCCTTTCAGGCACTCTTCAGGTCTCCAGAAAATTCTTCAGACGTTCAAGCACGTCTGGAGACCTGACCCTGCAGAAGAGATTAGTTCTTTTTCTTCACCACCCACATCTGAAGGGGTGGCAAAGAGTTCATCACTCTGCGAGCTCCATACGAGAAAGGTGGCATAGAAGCCAATCCATTTCGTTTCACATAAGAGAAGTTAGGGTAAGCATATGAATAAGCAGAGAAGTTCTTCGAGGACTTATGAACATAATGATTAGAAGAATAATGCTCATATTCATAGCCCTTGGCTCTTTCATGCGAAACAGAGTTGTTAGCACGATGATGTTCATATGAGGACGTTGATCCTTTTGAGGAATTTGATCCATGTGAGGAATTTGGTCCGTATGAGGACTTGGATCCATATGAAGAATTTGGTCCATATGAAGAATTTGATCTGGGGTTCCTATTCTTCACAGGTGGTGTCATGAGGACATTCACCTGAAGACTTTCAAGGCACCTTTTGGGAACCCAGATTTTCTTCATAGGAGAACCGTTCCTGCAGTTAGTGCCAACATATCTAGCAAATATTTCACCATTTTGATTTTTGAACAGTTTATAGTTGGAGTCAAATGACTCATCAGAAGAATGAGAAGATTCACATGTAAAGCCAGATAAATTAGATGGATCAACTGGAGGTCCCTTTGCAGCAACCCATGAGGTTTTGGGGTACTGCTCAGGCTTCCAATATGTACCATCAGCATTGAGTTTCCTCTCAAAGGCAATACCCTCTTTCCTAGGGTTCCTGTTGAGGATCTGCTTTTTAAGCACATCACAAAGAGTCTGATGCCCTTTGAGGCTTTTGTACATGCCTGTCATGTACAATTCCTTCAGCCCTGCATCGTCAGTGATACTAGCAATGTCCTCAGATGAGGAATTAGTGATAGCAGAGACAATTGAAGAATTTGTAGCATTAGAAGCATTTGAACATTCAGGTGAAGAATTAGCAGATTCACGTTCAATGCATTTCAAACATGGAGGAACAAATTCTTCCTGAGGAGCGCTGATTTGTTGAGCAAGTAATGAATCGCGCTCCTTCTGAAGATCTTCATAACTCACTCTTAGCTTCTCAAGATCTTGCTTTCTTTGAAGAAATTCATAAGAAAGCTTCTCATGATCAGATAAGAGAGTGTTATGTTGATCTTGAAGGGTGTCATACTTAGTATGAAGTCTCTGAAGACTTTCAGCCAAAGCTTTTGACTGATCCATTTCTTCACTCAACATATCATCGCTCTTACTAAGCATGTTTTGAACCTTTTCCAAAGCTCTTTGTTGTTTAGTGGCAAGGGAAGCAAGTTTGACATAACTGGGTCCAAATTCATCATCACTGGATTCAGACAGATAGCATTCAGTTACCTTTTCACCATCTGCCATAAGGCATGGTGAGGAGGATGATGATTCTGGTTCGAATGTCATTGATTTGAGAGATTCCTTGAAATCCTCAAACCAAGGATCATGACAGGTTCGATGACCTTCATAGACATCAGAGAGACGGTCCCAGATAAGCTTCGCCTGATCGAGATGCATAATGTTCCTGAACTGATTTTGAGACAGACAGGAGCAGATGACGTCCTTCGCCGTGAGGTTGAGAAGAGTGTACTTGCGAATGTCATCAGCTTCCGCCGTCTTGCACAGATCGGTAAGACCAATCTCAGTGACGGTCCACAGTTCGCTGTTCATCGCCATGAGGCGCTTCTTCATCATGGCCTTCCACTTGGGATACTCGTGACCGTCAAAGATGGGGCATGTCACTTTCTTCATACCTGCGGTCGACATAACTAAAACTCCAGGCGGTTAAACCAAAATCACACAGAACAAGGGAGTACCTTGCTCTGATACCAATTGAAAGTGCGTTATATCGACTAGAGGGGGGTGAATAGGCGATTTTTATGAATTCTTCACTGAGGAATTTGCGGTGAGGAAATTCCTTAGCGAAGAACTACTTGCAGCGGAATAAGTACTCAAAAGTATGCATAGCAGAACACAAGCATGGTCATCATGATGAAATGAAGACAAGCACAGAGTACAGAAAGCGTAAACACAGGATAACACAGGATGAAGACAAACAGACTGAAGAAATTGAACTGAGGAAATTGAGAAAGTCTTCAGTCAAAGTCTTCAAACACAGATATGAACAAGTGCACAACACAGTAATGAGGAAATGAAAGAGTTGAGGAAATAGAACCAGTAGGCTTGGTGAAGACAATGATTTGGTAGACCAGTTCCAACTGCTGTCTCAGTTGTACGTCTGGTTGGAGCGGCTAGGTATTTAAACCTGAGGACACACAGTCCCGGACACACAGTCCTCACCGTATTCTCCTTGAGCTAAGGTCACACAGACCTCGCCCAATCACTCGTGGTAAGTCTTCAGGTGACTTCCAAACCTTCACAAACTCGGTCACTCGGCGATCCACAATTTCCTCTTGGATGCTCTAGACCATGACGCCTAACCGTCTGGAAGAAGCACAGTCTTCAAAGGTAACAAGCGTCGGATCCACGCAGGATCAATCTCTTCAGTGATGCTCAATCACTTTGGGTTTGTAGGTGTTTGGGTTTGGGTTTTCCTCACTTGATGATTTTCGCTCAAAGTCCTCGGAGGATGGGATGCTCTCAAATGACAAGTGTCAGTTTCTCTCGGAGCAGCCAACCAGCTAGTGGTTGTAGGGGGCGGCTATTTATAGCCTAGGGAGCAGCCCGTCATGATAAGACATAAATGCCCTTCAATGATATGACCGTTAGGTGGGTAGATATTTTGGGACAGCTGGCGCATAGCACAGCAACGGTCGGAAATTTGAGTATCAAATTCCTCAGGGCTATCATGTTCCTCACTGTGTAGGCAATCCGCACTGGCGAATTCCTAACTCCTCAGTCAGAACAAATTCCTCAGAGACCAGAAGAACTTCGTCTCTGTCACTGAAGAATATGACTGAACTGTATGAGATTTCCAATGGCTTCACTCGAAGGGATTGGTAGGTGTAGGATTTTGAGTTGAGCATCACATGGAAATTTTTCCTTAGTATTTCCTCGACCCCCTTTAACAGTACGGTGTTTCCTGTGACTCAAGAAAGAGAAAATGAAACTACGAAAACAAAAGTATTCACGCTTCATGTTCCTCAAATGACTACCAAGTCTTCAAGGTCACACCAATTTCTTCACTTTCAAAGTCTTCAGAAAGTCTTCAGAAATCCAAAGTCTTCAGTCGAAGAACTTCATTTTTAGGGGTCGACTTTCTCTGTAAATATCAAACTCCTCATAGACTTATAGACCTATGTACACTTATAAACACATTAGTCCCTTAACCTATAAGTCTTCAATACACCAAAATCACTAATGGGCACTACATGCACTTATAGTGGTGCATTATTCGGTGTTAATTATGCTTAATGCTTGCTTATGAGATTATTCGTTTCTTGGTTGGTCGCTTCTCAATCTTTTGCTAGCCTTCATTTTGCACTAAGTATGACCTCTACTTGTGCATCCAAAATCCTATAAACCAGTTTTGCCACATGAGTCCACTATATCTACCTATATGTGGTATTCTTTTGCCGTTCTAAGCAAATTGCATGTGCCATCTCTAATATTCAAAATAAACTTCTCTTTTGTGTGTTTGTTTTGCTCGCGGAACGGTAACGGGTGGCTAATATTTTTCAGGCTAGATGTGTTATTCTCAAGATGAGTGTTTATTCACTTGTCATTGCACGAGAGTAAGGCAAAGGTATTAGGGATGCCCAGTCCTGAAATGCAAAAAAAATTGAATCTACTTTATGTTGTTCTGACGCCCGGATAGTTAAGCACAGTAATCCTCTGCTAATGATGCCACGTCACCATGGTTACCGTTGTTAGTCTCGCAGTGAATCAAGTCCCGTTTGAATTCAAATTTAAAATAAAGTTAAACGATAAAAGTTTTCAAACATAAAAACTAAAATGTGCTAAATGTGACAAATAAATCCTAAGTAATAATGGTGGAGAAACCAACATTTTTAGAAGTATTTGAATACCCTAAAATGATTAAAACAATGACCAAAATAGCCCCATTAATCCATTTTCATTTATGCAAAATCCAAATGAATTCAAATGCTCACCAAACCTTTTTGTGGCAATACTAAATAATGCCTAGTATTTGATCTGGCAAGTTTCTTATTTTACAAAAAGCATTGGTGGCTCTACTTAATGCAAAGCAGTGTAGAAAAACTAAACAGAGAAATGAAAAAAATAAAAGAGAAGAAAAGTTAAAGCCTAACACTGTTCACCTAAAAGCCTAGTACTACAGAAGGCCCAACCCACCAGTGGGCTTTTCTCGTACCACTTGAATAGAATAGGGAGGCCATGGCGCTGGCAATGCTCGCACGCCGTCCACGCCGTGGATGTCGCGCTGTCGGCCATCCCGTGGCTCCCTGGGTGGATAAGGCCGCATGTAACACCCCGCATGTAACTTGTCATATTTGTAACTCCGACTCTTGCCATTTCCGGCTATGTGTTATGATTTTCCCTCCGTTGTCGGGTTTTGTCTTTCGTTTTGTATTTTTTCATGTCATGCATTTTCATATCATGTCATCATGTGCATTGCATTTGCATACGTGTTCGTCTCATGCATCCGAGCATTTTCCCCGTTGTCGGTTTTGCAATCCGGCGCTCCTATCTCCTTCGGTGCACCCCTCTTGTTTTCTTTCGTGTGCGTGTGTCAAACTTTCTTGGAATGGACCGAGGCTTGTCATGTGGCCCTAGTATACCACCCGGAAACCACCGGTCAAGTTTCGTTCCATTCGGAGGTCGTTTGGTACTCCAACGGCTAACCGGGCATCCGCAAAGTCCATTTGAGTGTCCAGCAAAACCCCCCTCTAAAACCAGCCCAAAACCCACCAAACTCTCTTCCATGCTCTAGGTCGTTCGATCACGATCGTGTGGGCAAAAACCGCACCTAATTTGGAGCCTCCTAGCTCTCTCAACCTATTTATATGTGGGCATCCCGAAAACGAAATCGCAGACAAACCCTAACCCGCTCCTCGCGCCGCGCCGGACACGTCCGCCGCCGGCCGGACGCACCGGCCGCAGCCAACCGCGTCGCGCAACGTCACCCTCTCTCTCTCCTCCACCGCGCGGCCCGCCGGAGCCCGTCCCCGGCCCCCGCGGCCCGAGCCCGCGCCGCCGGCTCGCCCCGCCGCCGGCTTCCTCGCTGCCGCCGCTGCCCTCCGGTGCTCCGCCGCCTCCACCCGGAGCCGCGCCTCCGCCGGCGCCGCCGCTCCCCCGCGCGCCCGCACCTCCGGCCGCCCTCCGCGCCGCCCCGTCGAGCTGCTCCACCGCCCCGGCGAGCTCCCTCGAACGAGCCCGAGAACAACCCTCGATCCGATCGGATCTGGTGAGCGTTGACTTTCTCCTCGCCCCCTTTTTTTTTTCCCAAGTCCTCAGAATTTCTCAGCATCTTGCCATGTTCGTAGCTCTATAACTCCGTGCATGTAGCTCCGATTCGCGCGTGTAATATGTCAAATTGTTCGCCTCATGATGCTCTTCATTTTTCTCAATTGCACCATATTCATTAGAGGTCATTTTGATGCCCAAATCTCTGTTGTAAGAGGGTTAGTTGCTGTTATTCTCTGGTTCTTCACAGAACTTGGAGATTTGTCATTTTTGTATCATTTAATCTGTGCATCTTTTGAGCATGAGCTCTACATGTGTTTTGAAATATGCCATGCCATCTTTCCAGTGGTGTAGTCCATGTATTTTTTTGATCTCTGTGGTGACTATCACAAGCATGCAAAGTAGGCCCCATAATATTTCTGATTTCAGGGACTTAGTGATTTCTCTAAGTCCTTGTCTGCTGTAATTTTGTTGCCATGTAAACTTGATGCTACAGAGAGATCCATGCATATTTTGGAGATGTTCAGTAAGGATATTTTCTAGCTATAGTTGTAATTGATCCATTGCTGCAATTGTTTGCAATTATGAGTACCATAGCATGACTCAATCTTGCTCTACTTTTGCTATAAAATATTTCTGGCAGATTCTTAACATGATATGCAATTTTGCCAAGCTTATTGTAGTTGATACATACATGCAATGCTATTGTTCTCGCCATAGTTACCTTCATACACATGCCATCTTGCTGTAGGTATGCTTGGTTTGTCATGAATTTCTCTGTAGTGAGTGCTCAAGCTCACAAAGAGGCCTACATATTATTATTTCTGCCATGCTCTGTTTTCTGCTAAGTCTGAAACCTGATAACGAAACTTGCTATGTTTACATGCCTGCCATCATATCTTTTGGTCCTTTTTGGCTTATGGTCAATAAGGGACTTTTGTCATGCGCATTTAGTAGAACACTGCCATGCCTTGTTTTGCTATGTTAAGTTCCTGTAGCATGTTGATTTTGTGCTCTGAACTTTGCTACCTGATGCTGTTTGCTGCCATGTCCAGTTTTTCACTAAGTCTGTGAACCTGTAATCTTTTGCACTTTTGCCATGCTTGTTTGAGCTTCATATGTTGTGAACTAGCCGTAGCTCAGTGTTCATCTTTTGTCAAGCATCTCCTGTAGATTGCTGCCATGCACTTTGTTGCTATGTTGGGGTGCTGTAGGATTTTTACTTGTTGCATTTTAAGTGCTATCTTGCTGTTTATCGCAGATTAGTGTCATTCTTGTTTTGCTTGCCATTTGCAAACCGTGCATCCGTTTCCGGTGATCTTTATATCGATTTCGACCGAAATCATCTCATCTTTCCAGTGGCATGCTTGCTTTGCCAAGTTACTGACATGTTCATCATTTTCCTTCCGGAGCACGCATATGCATCGCATATCATATCTTGCATATCATACATGTTTTGCATCATGTTGCTTGCGCATTTCTCGTTGTTGATTGTGGTTCCGTTTGTTTGTGTTCTTGTCTTGGGTAGAGCCGGGAGACGAGTTCGTGAACGAGGAACCTGTTGAGTACGCTTACGAGGATCAAGCTTTCGACAACTCTGAGAACCTTGCAGGCAAGAGGACCACCCCTCGAAATCACTTCTATCTTTGCCTTGCTAGTTGTTCGCTCTATTGCCATGCTCCGCTACCTATCACTTGCTATATCATGTCTCCCATTTTAGCCATGTCAGCCTCTAACCATCCTCTCCTAGCAAACCGTTGTTTGGCTAAGTTACCGCTTTTGCTCAGCCCTTCTTATAGCGTTGCTAGTTGCAGGTGAAGTTGAAGTTGGTTCCATGTCGGAACATGGATATGTTGGGATATCACAATATCTCTCATTTAATTAATGCATCTATATATTTGGTAAAGGGTGGAAGGCTCGGCCTTATGCCTGGTGTTTTGTTCCACTCTTGCCGCCCTAGTTACTGTTATACCGGGATTATGTTCCTTGAGTTTGCGTTCCTTACACGGTCGGGTGATTTATGGGACCCCCTTGACAGTTCGCCTTGAATAAAACTCCTCCAGCAAGGCCCAACCTTGGTTTTACCATTTTCTACCTAAGCCTTTTTCCCCCGGGTTTTCGCGAGCCCGAGGGTCATCTTTATTTTAAACCCCCGGACCAGTGCTCCTTCGAGTGCTGGCCCAAACCGAGCGATGTCCGGCGCCCCCTGGGCAACCAGGGTTTATGCCAACCCGACGTCTGGCTCATCCGTTGTGCCCTGAGAACGAGATATGTGCAGCTCCTATCGGGATTTGTCGGCACATTCGGGGGCTTTGCTGGTCTTGTTTTACCATTGTCGAGATGTCTTGTAAACCGGGATTCCAAGACTGATCGGGTCTTTCCGGGAGAAGGTTTATCCTTCGTTGACCGTGAGAGCTTATGATGGGCTAAGTTGGGACACCCCTGCAGGGTATTATCTTTCAAAAGCCGTGCCCGCGGTTATGAGGCAGATGGGAATTTGTTAATGTCCGGTTGTAGATAACTTGTCACTTGACCCAATTAAAATACATCAACTGCGTGTGTAGCCGTGATGGTCTCTTCTCGGCGGAGTCCGGGAAGTGAACACGGTCCGAGTTATGTATGACGTAAGTAGGTGTTCAGGATCACGTCTTGGTCAATGCTAGATGACGTCCGTTCCGTTGCTTCTCTTCTCGCTCTCATTTGCGCAAGTTAGCCACCATATATGCTTTTGCCGCTGCAGCTCCACCTTGTTACACCATCCTTTCCTGTAAGCTTAAATAGTCTTGATCTCGCGGGTGTGAGATTGCTGAGTCCCCATGACTCACAGATTCTACCAAAATAGTTGCAGGTGCCGACGATGCCAGTGCAGATGGGGTCGATCTCAAGTGGGAGTTCGACGAGGAACGTGGTCGTTACTATGTGTCTTTTCCTGATGATCAGTAGTGGAGCCCAGTTGGGACGATCGGGGATCTAGCATTTGGGGTTGTCTTATTTTCATCTGGATTTTGACCGTAGTCGGTCTATATGATTGTATTTTGGATGATGTATTAATGATATTTATGTATTGTGTGAAGTGGCGATTGTAAGCCAACTCTTTATCCCATTCTTGTTCATTACATGGGATTGTGTGAAGATGACCCTTCTTGCGACAAAACCACTATGCGGTTATGCCTCTAAGTCGTGCCTCGACACGTGGGAGATATAGCCGCATCGTGGGCGTTACACCGCACCTCGACACCCCCGACGGAACCCTAGCTCTAGTTCTTCCCCACTCTTCCCTCTGGCGCCATTTCCCTCGATCCCGAGCGCACCCGCAACACCGTCTCCATGGCCATCGTCGATCCCGTGGCCACCGAACTCCTCAGTGCCTAGGAGCGTGTCCTGCTGCTTCTTCTACGACGCCTACTTCGCCTACGACGAGCAGAGCGACCGGATCCGCCCGAGTGCGGGAAAATCGGCCATCCTCTTCCTCTACTGTCGCCGCCCCTCGTCGCTAAATCCGCACCACCCCTGCGCTCCTAAGCTAACACAGAGCCATCATGCGTCCTATGTAAGTGTCCGCTCCTTTCCCCTCTGGCTGTGCCTCGATCTGGTGCCTGTAGATAGCCTAGCAGCTCACCGCGCCATGGCCGGAGCTTCGGGTCCGCGCGCTCACGACCGCATCCCCCTGACTGCATGTAGCCCGCGCCCGTTGGTCCCCGCGCACGCCTTGCCTCGCCCTTGGCCGCACCTCGAGCCGCTCGCGCGCCCGCCTGTACTGCTGCTGCGCTGGTGTTGCTGCTCGGCTGCTGCTGCATGCGGCCGTTGTTGCGTTGCTGCTGCTTCGCCTCGCCTCTGCTCACGCAGCCGCCGTGCCCCGCGCTCCACGCCCATGCCGTCGTGCCACTCCGCCGGGACCGCGCCTAGGCCGCTCCCCGCCGCGCAGCTGCTCCCTTCCCGCGCCCTCCTGCCTGCTCCCGTCCGCCTCGCTACGCACCGCTCGCTCCAGGTCGCGACGCCACCGCTGCTTGCCTGCAGCGCCCGCCCCGCTCGTCCCGCCGGCACCGGCGCCGCCGTCCACCGGAGCCGCCCCGTTGCCGGCCGGCCCCTGCCCCCCTGTGCCTGACCGTGGCCGCCGGCCCTCCTCTGCGAGGCCGTGCGTAGTGCCCGGCCAGGAGGCCGGTTGGCCACTGCCACCTGGGCCCCGCTAAAAAAAGAGGTTAAAAGAAACAGAGGATATAAATAATAAATATTAAATTAATTAATTAGTTGATTCGTAATTTAATTAGTTAACTTAATTAACTAAAACCTAATAAGTCTAAACAAACTGTTAACTTAAGTCTACTAGACAATGACAGTGGGGTCCCACCCCCTGTTGACCACTCAAAGTTTGACTGGTCAACTGGGACCCCCTGGACCCACATGTCATTCTCTGGTGCACTTCTGTGTACCCAAATCTGGGTGCACCTCATTTAAAACTTTGGAAAATCATATAAAATAATCCGTAACTCGGATGAAAATACTTTATACATGAAAGTTGCTCAGAACGACGAGACGAATCTGAATACGAGCCCATTCGTCCACTGCACATTCCTAGCATAGCAATCTCGCAACTTTCCCCCTCCGGTTCATCTGCCCGAGAACGTGAAACACCGGGGATACTTTCCCGGATGTTTCCCCCCTTCGCCGGTATCACCTCCTACTGCGTTAGGTCACCTCTAGCACCGCGTATTGCCATGTTACGCTTTGTGATTCTTTGATTGCTTTGTTATTTATTGTGTTCCCCCTCGGTTACTTCTTTCCGGTAGACCCCGAGACTGCCGGCGACCCCCAATTCGACTACGGTGTTGACGACCCCTCCTTCTTGCCAGAGGAACCAGGCAAGCCCCCCCTTTGATCACCAGATAGTGCCTATTCCTTCTCTCTACTGCTTGCATTAGAGTAGTGTAGCATGTTACTACTTTCAGTTAATCCTATTCTGCTGCATAGCCTGTCATTGTCGCTACAGTTGTTACCCTTACCTGCAATCCTAAATGCTTAGTATAGGATGCTAGTGTTCCATCAGTGGCCCTACACTCTTGTCCGTCTGCCATGCTATACTACTGGGCCGTGATCACTTCGGGAGGTGATCACGGGCATATGCTATATACTTTATATTGTTACATTACTTATGATACTATTCGGAGATGGGGGCTGAAGGGGCAGGTGGCTCCATCCCGGTAGAGGTGAGCCTGGGTTCCCGACGGCCCCCGACTGTTACTTTGTGGTGGAGCGACAGGGCAGGTTGAGACCACCTAGGAGAGAGGTGGGCCTGGCCCTGGTCGTCGTCCGTGGTTACTTCAAAATAACACGCTTAACGAGATCTTGCTATTTGATCTGAGTCTGGCCACTGGCCTATACGCACTAACCAACTACGCGGGAACAGTTATGGGCACTCGACGTCGTGGTATTAGCCGAAGCCTTCTTGACGTCAGCGACTGAGCGGCGCGCGCCGGATTGGACCGTAAGCCTGCGCTTGTATTAAGGGGGATAGGTCTACTTCCGGCCGAGTTCGCAATGTGCAGGTGTGCAATGGGCGATGGGCCCAGACCCCTGCGCGCATAGGATTTAGACCAGCGTGCCGACCTCTCTGTTGTGCCTAGGTGGGGCTGCGACGTGTTGATCTTCCGAGGCCGGGCATGACCCAAGAAAGTGTGTCCGGCCAAATGGGATCGAGCGTGTTGGGTAATGTGGTGCACCCCTGCAGGGAAGTTTATCTATTCGAAGAGTCGTGATCCTCGGTAACAGGACGACCCGGAGTTGTACCTTGACCTTATGACAACTAGAACCGGATACTTAATAAAACACACCCTTCCGAGTGCCAGATATAACCCAATGATCGCTCTCACACAGGGCGACGAGGGGAGGATCGCCGGGTAGGATTATGATATGTGATGATACTTGGTGAACTTACCATCTACTCTCTTCTACATGCTGCAAGATGGAGGCTGCCAGAAGCGTAGTCTTCGGCAGGACTAGCTATCCCCCTCTGATTCGGGCATTCTGCAGTTCAATCCACCGATATTGCCCCTTTACACAGATCCCCATGCATATGTAGTGTAGATCCTTTCTTGCGAGTACTTTGGATGAGTACTCACGGTTGCTTTTCTCCCTCTTTTCCCCCTTTTCCTCTTCTTCTCGGATGTCGCAACCAGATGCTGGAGCCCAGGAGCCAGACGCCATCGTCGACGATGACTCCTACTACACTGCGGGTGCCTACTACTAAGTGCAGGCCGCTGACGATGACCAGGAGTAGTTTAGGAGGATCCCTGGCAGGAGGCTTGCGCCTCTTTCGATCTGTATCCCAGTTTGTGCTAGCCTTCTTAAGGCAAACTTGTTTAACTTATGTCTGTACTCAGATATTGTTGCTTCCGCTGACTCGTCTACGATCGAGCACTTGTATTCAAGCCCTCGAGGCCCCTGGCTTGTATTATGATGCTTGTATGACTTATTTTTTTCTTAGATTTGTGTTGTGATATCTTCCCGTGAGTCCCTGATCTTGATCATACACGTTTGCGTGTATGATTAGTGTACGATTGAATCAAGGGCGTCACAAGTTGGTATCAGAGCCGACTGCCTATAGGAATCCACCTTCCAAACTCCTTAGCCAAAGTTGAGTCTAGTCATTGCAAAACTTTTACTAACATGGCTGTGCGGCTTACGGGCCCACGTCGCCATTGGGTGGTAGTAGGATCTTTTATTCCTCGACCTATACTCTAGGATTCTGACATCTCTTCTATTCGGGTTAAACGATTTTACTAACTCTGATTCTAGGTTCTCGTAACTACCTCCTCTCGGAGAGCCCCTCAATCCAGATAATTACTTGGTGCGCCAGAAGATTCCAAAGATACTCTATGATGTTCTCTCGAGACTTTGTACTATCGCTTTTGCATCTCCCTTCCATCGATAAAGTCCTATGTATAACCACATACACTTGCCACTCATACAATCATTCCCCGTTGATCTTGTTATTACAAGATACCCCGAAAGTCTCTCTATTGTTCAGAGAATACTTTGTGCCTACAGCCTTGCAGTTCCTTGCCGCAGAAATACCCCTACGGATAATTCCTCGCGCTTATCAAGTATCCGTTCATCCCCACTTGATCATGTGTTTCACAAAAGTCTTCGTATTACCACCTGATCTTTCGAAATCCTCAGCAGCCTATTGCTCTTGAAATTCTTGCTTGCTTACATGGTTAATCCCATTAAGTCTAGTAATCTTGTTGGCAACCTTTGTGTTTATCATTTTGAGTCCATTGATTCGATATGTTTGTGAATGCTCGCATTCCTCAGTCAAATCCTAGAATTCATCCTTCCGGCTCAGACGTCATTTTGAACATGAGCTGTTTGTCGACCAATCAAATTGCCACCGTCTGTGCCTCTAAGTCTATTCGACTTACTTATCTTTTGATCAAAGCATCTGCTTTTGATCCCCCAATTTGGAAATCATAATTCCTTGTATTTAAGCTCTTGAATTATCCAGATATTTCTATAATCCGATGCCTTTGCATTATTTCTTCTTCTGGTTGAACATATATACTCACATCAGATTCTTTGCGGTCCGCCAGATCCTTTGGTGGATTATTATCCGACCGTTACTGCATATTCTCAAAACCTTGAGTTCTTCCCCTGATACACAAGGCCTTTGGTAAATTGTATCCCCTACTTTTGTCAACCATGCTCTGTTTTCAAGCTTGTGTTAGTTACTCCTGAAGTTCGTGGTAGATGTTTCTAAGATGCCCCGATGGGTTGAGCCTATACCTTCCCTAAAACCGTATGCACCCGAAAGTTTACACAAGTCATACCATTCTGGTGTTTTACCAGATAATTTTCTGCTCTACAACTTCTTCGAAGACGTGAAGTAAATGATAGGTTAGGCATTGAAGAACTGGGAGTCAACCTTGAACCCTTGTTTCATGCCCATGGAACCGATGTGGAACTTATCATGGAAGCTTCTTGCAAAATATTTAATCCTTTGGGCAATTCTTCCGGTGTCATTAAATTGGATCCCTTGCAGCTATGGTTCCAACCATATTGTTCTTCTTTGATCCCATTTCTCGGGCAAGTTTAAGCATTCGTCTTCTGCGGATCAATATCCCACTCCAACCTCTACTTTGATATGTCGTCGAGTATTACCCCCTGGTATCTTGAGATTATCATGGAACAACATTACTTCTTATGACTTCTTCATAAAGTACTACATTCTCACCGATTCCAATTTTTCCTGGGTTCTGAGTGGTTAGTCACTCGAGTACACCGTTAACTGAATCGTGTCCGTTCTACAATTCAACCATTCTAAGCAATCTTCCTTGCTTACGAGTTTGTACACGATTACTTCATTCCTAGCCCGATTGACTATATCATTATTGTGCTATTTTTTTAACTGTGCTACCTGGTTCCTTCTTCACAGAGCATAATTTTCGACGATGAACTAAGCTTACGTCGATCTTCCTCATCATATCATTTCTCCTTGAATAGCGAGCTTAGTTTCGAGTTTGTGTCGTACCCGTGGTTCCAATAATCTTTCGCTGCGTTAGTCTTGTTGCTTGATGTAGCCGCTGTTCAATTACTTCTTCATGGAGCCTCTCGACAAAATTTGTCATGATCAAAATCAGCATTCTGAGCTCTTCCAGGATATTAATTCAATTCATGATGAGAAATACCATCCTTGCCCTTGATGATTTGTGTTATCATCAACCACTTTATTGCCTTCCATTCAACACAAACTTGTTCATGATTTGTGTTATACCTTGAGATCCTTGCTATCCAGCATTTGTTCTTCTTTACCTTGGAGTATTACCATCTTTTATGTCAAGAATGTCGTGTGAATTTCACCACCTCTTAAGAATTCTTGGTATAGTGATACTTCTCACCATCACCATTCTTTCTTGGTTCCCGTGTTGATTCTAACCGGGGTACCAACAAGTGAACGGTGCTGTTTGGATTCTGTACTTCTAGCAACCCTAATGCTTTGAAGTTAATGGTCGATATTTCATTCTTAGACCATTGGTTATCGAATCACCATTCTAACCTTCATCATGCTACCTAAGCCCATATTTCGGGCGCACCTTTCAACCAATGTTTAATTGTGCATGTTTTCCTCGAGCATACATCATTATGTTTTTTTATTTGACAAATGTTATCTCCTTGTTCACATAATTGTGGAAATCCATCTTTTGTTAATCTTGATGAATTGTCGCTGAGTCCATCAGCCACCCCCTCGCCCTCTCCTTGGTTTAATGATGAACTCTTGTTTCGGAACTCGCTTTCATAGTTCATTTCCCCGAGAATCTTACAATGCCATCTCGTCAAATTGCGTTGCACCTTTTCTTCTCAGGCATCCCCGTGTCTGAGGTATCTTGACACCAATCAGATGTGAATCTCGGTCAGATATGATGGTTGGAACATATTTTCAAGAGTTATAACATTGATCCTCATATGGCCCGGTAAGGTGATGTCATGCCTAGCACACCTGACCGGAGGACCTAGTGTTATAGTTTCCTTTTTAACAAGGTTAATCATTTTTCCATGAGGAAATTGAATGCCTTGTTTAATAAGTTTATCCTGATGGATCCTTCATGTATCCGAAGTCCGACCTTTGCTTGAAGACCATGTCAATGCTATCTCGAAACATGTATGTGGTACTCCTATCATCAATAAGAACACTTGAAGCACAATGCTAAATTTTCTTAATCAAATTGTCCAAACATCGTTGTATGGGTAACGTCATGAAATTTCTCTCCCCTTTCCTAAAAGGGTTTTCTACAATTATATCCTGTCATGGGTATCATGCTCTGCTTGTCCTTGGGAAGGATATACCCCTGAATTATGTGTTTAAACACATTTTTCCTTTTCATTGTTCTGTTTAATCTGATAATCACATTTTCCTTTCCATTGTTTTGTTTAACCTTCTTGAGGTTTATATGATCTAAGCAGTAATAAGTCACTGCTTTTGTAAGCACCTCGGTGTACAACTCTGTCAGTAAGAACCTGTTACTATTGTTGATGACATTCCGGTATCCACCGATGGACGAGAACTTTGCCTATTGGTCCGCCTCGTTCAACGAGCAGGAAATGGTTCTCTTCGTCCCTCGCCCTTGGTACCGATGTTGTTGCCGACATAACTGACAGGCTATCCTCTGACTTGCCTTGCTTACACGATCGTGCAAGATGTCAGCGCCCTTTCAACCTTCATTCCACATGGTGGACCCATAACCCACAGTTCCACAGGATTGAAACCTAACTCTTCTTTACATCCCAGTTACCGAAATTATTCCTCGCACTTGGCTTCGTAGGTAATTCACGAGCCACCTTCCTTGAGATGATCTATTCTAGTTTTAGCTGCAATACTTATTCTGATGCTCTGAAACCCTTTCACCTTCTGATTAGGCATCAAACGATTGCCTACCCATTCGAAACTTCTCATGGTACCTTCTTATTTTGCTCTCGATATTTTCTTAAGTTTCAAATCGAGAGTTACCTTCCACCACCTTCCCTGATGTTATCAACCAGATAGCCAACCTTACAGAGGTCCGTTCTTCCGGAGTTACCCCTTGTCCTTCATATGTACGATGAAGACTCCAAAGAAAAGATGACGACTTCATCATGATGACCTGATGCAGAGAAATGAAGACACCAATGTAATGGATCGACCTCTTCAAGAAGAGCAACCAAGACCGAGAAGACTCGTTAGAATTCCGTAACCAAATACCTTCCCCCTTACTTCCCCCTTAAATCTCGGGACGAGATTTCTTGTAGTGGAGGAGAATTGTGACGCCCGGATAGTTAAGCACAGTAACCCTCTGCTAATGATGCCACGTCACCACGGTTACCGTTGTTAGTCTCGCGGTGAATCAAGTCCCGTTTGAATTCAAATTTAAAATAAAGTTAAACGATAAAAGTTTTCAAACATCAAAACTAAAATGTGCTAAATGTGACAAATAAATCCTAAGTAATAATGGTGGAGAAACCAACATTTTTAGAAGTATTTGAATACCCTAAAATAATTAAATCAGCGACCAAAACAGCCCCATTAATCCATTTTCATTTATGGAAAATCCAAATGAATTCAAATGCTCACCAAACCTTTTTGTGGCAATACTAAATAATGCCTAGTATTTGATCTGGAAAGTTTCTTATTTTACAAAAAACATTGGTGGCTCTACTTAATGCAAAGCAATGTAGAAAAACTAAAGAGAGAAATAAAAAAATAAAAGAGAAGAAAAGTTAAAGCCTAACACTGTTCACCTAAAAGCCTAGTACTACAGAAGGCCCAACCCACTAGTGGGCTTTTCTCCTACCACTTGAACAGAATAGGGAGGCCATGGCGCTGGCAATGCTTGCACGCCGTCCACGCCGTGGATGTCGCGCTGTCGGCCATCCCGTGGCTCCCTGGATGGATAAGGCCGCACCTCGACACCCCCGACGGAACCCTAGCTCTAGTTCTTCCCCACTCTTCCCTCTGGCGCCATTTCCCTCGATCCCAAGCGCACCCGCAACACCATCCCCATGGCCATCGTCGATCCCGTGGCCACCGAACTCCTCAGCGCCTAGGAGCGTGTCCTGCTGCTTCTTCTACGACGCCTACTTCTCCTACAAGGAGCAAAGCGACCGGATCCGCCCGAGTGCGGGCAAATCGGCCATCTTCTTCCTCTACTGTCGCTGCCCCTCGTCGCTAAATTTGCACCACCCCTTCGCTCCTAAGCTAACACACAGCCATCATGCGCTCCTACGTAAGTGTCCGCTCCTTTCCTCTCTGGCCGTGCCTCGATCTGGTGCATGTAGATAGCCTAGCAGCTCACCGCACCATGGCCGGAGCTTCGGGTTCGCGCGCTCACGACCGCATCCCCCTGACTGCCTGTAGCCCCGCGCCCGTTGGTCCCCGCGCACGCCTTGCCTCTCCCTTGGCCGCGCCTCGAGCCGCCCGCTCGAGCACTCGCGCGCCCGCTGGCTGCGCCCGCCTTTACTGCTGCTGCGCTGGTGTTGCTGCTCGGCTGCTGCTGCGTGCGGCCGCTGTTGCGTTGCTGCTGCTTCGCCTCGCCTCTATTCACACAACCGATGTGCGCCGCGCTCCACGCCCCTCCTCGCCCATGCCGCCGTGCCGCTCCGCCGGGACCGCGCCTAGGCCGCTCCCCGCCGCGTAGCTGCTCCCTGCATGCGCCCTCCTGCCTGCTCCCATCCGCCTTGCTACGCACCGCTCGCTCCAGGTCGTGATGCCACCGCTGCTTGCCTGCAGCGCCCGCCCCGCTCGTCCCGCCGGCACTGGCGCCGCCGTCCGCCGGAGCCGCCCCGTTGCCGGTCGGCCCCTGCCCCCCTACGCCTGACCATGGCCGCCGACCATCCTCTGCGAGGCCGTGCGTAGTGCCCGGCCAGGAGGCCGGTTGGCCACTGCCACCAGGGCCCCGCCAAAAAAAGAGTTTAAAAGAAACAGAGGATATAAATAATAAATATTAAATTAATTAATTAGATAATTCGTAATTTAATTAGTTAACTTAATTAACTAAAACCTAATAAGTCTAAACAAACTGTTAACTTAAGTCTACTAGACAATGACAGTGGGGTCCCACCCCCTGTTGACCAGTCAAAGTTTGACTGGTCAACTGGGACCCCCTGGACCCACATGTCATTCTCTGGTGCACTTCTGTGTACACAAATCTGGGTGCACCTAACATTTTTCCCATTTATTTCCGAAATACAAGTAAATCCAGAAATTTTGAAAATCATATAAAACTTTGGAAAATTACATAAAATAATCCGTAACTCGGATGAAAATACTTTATACATGAAAGTTGCTCAGAACGACGAGACGAATCCGAATACGAGCCCATTCGTCCGCCACACATCCCTAGCATAGCAAACTCGCAACTTTCCCCCTCCGGTTCATCTGTCCGAAAACGCGAAACACCGGGGATACTTTCCCGGATGTTTCCCCCCTTCGCCGGTATCACCTCCTACTGCGTTAGGTCACCTCTAGCACCGCGTATTGCCATGTTACGCTTTGTGATGCTTTGATTGCTCTATTATTTATTGTGTTCCCCCTCGGTTACTTCTTTCCGGTAGACCCCGAGGCTGCCGGCGACCCCCAATTCGACTACGGAGTTGACGACCCCTCCTTCTTGCCAGAGCAACCAGGCAAGCCCCCCCTTTGATCACCAGATATCGCCTATTCCTTCTCTCTTCTGCTTGCATTAGAGTAGTGTAGCATGTTACTACTTTCGGTTAATCCTATTCTGCTGCATAGCCTGTCATTGTTGCTACATTTGTTACCCTTACCTGCAATCCTAAATGCTTAGTATAGGATGCTAGTGTTCCATCAGTGGCCCTACACTCTTGTCCGTCTGCCATGCTATACTACTGGGCCGTGATCACTTCGGGAGGTGATCACTGGCATATGCTATATACTTTATACTGTTACATTACTTATGATACTGTTCGGAGATGGGGGCTGAAGGGGCAGGTGGCTCCATCCCGGTAGAGGTGGGCTTGGGTTCCCGACGGCCCCCGACTGTTACTTTGTGGCGGAGCGACACGGCAGGTTGAGACCACCTAGGAGTGAGGTGGGCCTGGCCCTGGTCGGCTTCCGCGGTTACTTCAAAATAACACGCTTAACGAGATTCGTGTATTTGATCTGAGTCTGGCCACTGGTCTATACGCACTAACCAACTACGCGGGAACAGTTATGGGCACTCGACGTCGTGGTATCAGCCGAAGCCTTCTTGACGTCAGCGACTTAGCGGCGCGCGCCGGATTGGACCGTAAGCCTGCGCTTGTATTAAGGGGGCTAGGTTTGCTTCCGGCCGCGTTCGCAACGTGCAGGTGTGCAATGGGCGACGGGCCCAGACCCCTGCGCGCATAGGATTTAGACCGGCGTGCTGACCACTCTGTTGTGCCTAGGTGGGGCTGCGACGTGTTTATCTTCCGAGGCCGGGCATGACCCAGGAAAGTGTGTCCGGCCAAATGGGATCGAGCGTGTTGGGTAATGTGGTGCACCCCTGCAGGGAAGTTTATCTATTCAAAGAGTCGTGATCCTCGGTAACAGGACGACCCGGAGTTGTACCTTGACCTTATGACAACTAGAACCGGATACTTAATAAAACACACCCTTCCGAGTGCCAGATATAACCCAGTGATCGCTCTCACACAGGGCGACGAGGGGAGGATCGTCGGGTAGGATCATGATATGTGATGATACTTGGTGAACTTACCATCTACTCTCTTCTACATGCTGCAAGATGGAGGCTGCCAGAAGCGTAGTCTTCGGCAGGACTAGCTATCCCCCTCTGATTCGGGCATTCTGCAGTTCAGTCCACCGATATTGCCCCTTTACACAGATCCCCATGCATATGTAGTGTAGATCCTTTCTTGCGAGTACTTTGGATGAGTACTCACGGTTGCTTTTCTCCCTCTTTTCCCCCTTTTCCTCTTCTTCTCGGACATTGCAACCAGATGCTGGAGCCCAGGAGCCAGACGCCATCATCGACGATGACTCCTACTACACTACGGGTGCCTACTACTAAGTGCAGGCCGCTGACGATGATTAGGAGTAGTTTAGGAGGATCCCAGGCAGGAGGCCTGCGCCTCTTTCGATCTGTATCCAAGTTTGTGCTAGCCTTCTTAAGGCAAACTTGTTTAACTTATGTCTGTACTCAGATATTGTTGCTTCTGCTGACTCGTCTATGATCGAGCACTTTCGAGCCCTCGAGGCCCCTGGCTTGTATTATGATGCTTGTATGACTTATTTTTTTCTTAGAGTTGTGTTGTGATATCTTCCCGTGAGTCCCTGATCTTGATCGTACACGTTTGCGTGTATGATTAGTGTACGATTGAATCAAGGGCGTCACAGTTGTCAAATAATAACATGCTTGGAAAGTGTTGGTATGGAGGGCAACCGTGGATACGGCTAGCCATGGAAAGTGAAAGTATGGTGGAAAAAGGAATAAACTTTATTTTCTGTTTGGGAACCGCCTATGGCATATCTAGCATGGAAAATGTTCGGAACTTTAAGTCATTTTCGTTGGTGGGATGGATACACCTCCCAAAAAAATTATCTCTAAGTTTTTTGCTTGGAGCTCTGGCACCTCTACAAATCCGTACTTCCCTCTGCGAAGGGCCTTTCTTTTACTTTATGCAATTTTTATTTTTTGAAATTTGAGTCTCCATCTTCCACTACAAAAAAAATACACTTCCGTGATGATACGTGTTTGTCACAGTAGGTCGTGTTTTTTGTCATGCATGTACATCCATGACAAATTTATGACAGAATCAAGATAGTCATACCTGTGCTGTCCTAGAAGTGTTCCATGACATTACCAAAATTATCATCACGGAAGTGTCCACTTCCATGACGATAAATCGCGCGTCACAGAAGTGCTTTCGTCAAGGGTGACCGACACATGGCATCCACCGTAACGGAGCGCCGTTAAGCTATCGGGTCGGGTTTTGGATCCGATAACCCGTTAACAGCCACGACCAATGAGAATTTTCCACGTGTAAAATCATCATTGGCTGGAGGAAACACGTGTCGGCTCATCGTTGGGACAGATGTCATCCACTCATTGGACAGAAGGCGCCTATGATACGTCGACACGTGGCACGGCCCATCAAGTTTAAATGGGCCGGCCCAACTAAAGGCCCACAAGATTTTGCGGACCATAATGGGCCGGCCCAGCTAAAGGCCCACGAGATTTTGTGGACCATAATGGGCTGGCCCAGCTAAAGGCCCACAAGATTTTGCGGGCCATAATGGGCCGGCCCAGGTAAAGGCCCACAAGATTTTTGTGTGCCATAATGAGCCGGCCCAGGTAAAGGCCCACAAAATTCTTGCGGATCATAATGGGCCGGCCCAGCTAAAGGCCCACGAGATTTCACCGACACTAATGGGCCGGCCTAGCTGTTGGCCCACAAGATTTTGAGGACCCTAGTAGGCCGGCCCATTAACTGGCTGCCTTGTTTTGGGCCAAATGCCGACCCATATTTGATCCGGTCCATTAATGGTCTGCCACGTTCCGGGCCTAATAATGGCCCATATGAGATCCGGCCCGTTAAAAGCCTCCCACATTCTGGGCCAAATCATGGCCCAGATCAGGTCCGGCCCTTTAAGAGGCTTTGGCCTCAATTATGGCCCATATCAGATTGGGCCTGTTAACTGGACGCTATGCTTTTGGGCCCACTTGCTAAAGGCCCATTTAGTAATTCGGCCTGATATTAGTTTCGGCCTGTTAAGGGCCCGTTTAACATTTCGGCCCTATATTAATTCCGGCCTGTTAAAAGCCCGTCATATAGTTGGGCCTAACTACGGCCCGGTTTGCATCCGGCCTGCTCGCAGCCGATATCTGATTGGGCCAAACAAGGACCGAGACAATTTTGGCCTGTTAAAAGCCCGTGATTTGATTCACACAATCATGGGCCGGGTCCATTTCGGCTGCTGCCGGCCCGTGAGCTGTTCGGCACGTTTCAGGCCCAACCTACTTCTCAGCCTCCTAAAAGCCCATTGAGTTTTCTTGCGAAAAGAGGGCCGGGGGTTATTCGGCCTATTAAAGGCCCGAATCTACTAGTGGGCCAGTTTGATGAGGCCCATGATGCGGATCATACATCGTGATTGCATGACGGCCCGATTATGTACCGTAATTTTACGGTTTGGCCGGTTTACTGCGAAGACAAGATATATATACAGTAAAATAACTGCAGCATCGTGAATAAGAAAAAAACCTAGACTATACAATAAAGAAATTACGGCATATTGCATCCACTGGGCATCAAAGTTCGCCACTATGATAATAAAGCACAAGCAGACAGCAGATTACATACACTGGGCATCAAAGATCGCCACCAGTGCAAATAAACACGCCGACAAAATAATATACAAAACCGACAGCACTTCAATAGAGTTCAAGAAAGGTTAGCCCTGCTGGCGAGCTGCAGCGCAACCACCTGAGCAAGATGATGAGACTGCGCTTGTTCAACACTTATACCTTCCTCACTCTGGAAGATAAACAGGCAGACAGATGACAGGTTTTGCACATAAAAGTATCAGTGCTGACAATTCATCACATTTCTTACTGACGAATAAAGTGACACAGTTTAAAATTGCATTAACACAATATGGTATTGTTCAGGTCAAGACATGGCAGGAAATGACATTGTGAAGGAGTTGGCAGCTTCACGACACCACTAGATTACAGACCAAGAACTCATAAGTATCAATGGTTAGTGTGCTGTCAATTTATCCCATTTCAGATTGGCAAATAAAGAGACAGTTTAAATAATAGTAGAATGATATGACATTGTTCATAGTTAAGACATTGCAGAATATGACATTGTGTTGTAGTGGGTAGGTTCACCACACTACTGGATTACGGATGAAGAACAGAAGCATACATGCAGTGCAAAAGAAGATCACTTGCTCTATATAGTTTAATTTACATGGTATGAAGAAGGAACTTGGTTGTACAACTGAAAACATAAATTGAGAAGGACAAACTTTTGTTTATGAACTACATAATAAACTTTAAACATGCAATTTGATGCAAACACCAAAAATAAACAGCTGTTGCAGTCATGCCTAACCAAATATAGACAACAAAGTTTGAAGGCTTGAGAAGGACAAACTTACATTACTGGTGAAGACAGGCTCTATAAAGCCCTTGTCCATGCTGATGGGGGGGGGCAATTCAAGAAGTTTACCACAAAATCTTCTTCATAAGCATTGCCTTTATTCTACATTTTGTTAAGAGTAAATATAGATATGATAATATACGAAAAAATGGAGAATATTTAAGATAAGATGAAGAGTGATGCTGCATAACCAAGTAGCTATAAATGTATGTGCAGCGATACAGGCAAAAGGCACAGCCAAGAGCAATGCACAGCTAAACTTCTTCAGTACCAACCTTATGGTAAGAGTAAATATAGATCTGATGTGTAGAAAATGGAGGGCAAAGGAAAATAAGCTACAGAGTGATGGTACATGAACAACTACCTGTCAATATAAGTACACTGATAAAGGACAGCATGTACTTACAAGAACAATGCAGAGCTAAAAAAATCATTGGCATTGGATATATTCTACACTAATGTAACCATTCATACAGATCAGATAATTTGGAGCGAACAATTGATAAGCAAGCTATCATGCATACTGCTGTCACGTAATGAACAAGGTATGTATGCAAGTACAGTGATACAGGACAACAGGTACTAACAAGAGCAAAGCAGCGGGCAGCATATTTGCGATATCCTGTCGTTCTTTTCAAACCGGAATTCTTCTTCGACAGATTTCCTGCAAAAAAGATCCGTAAGGCACATGCGGAAAAGTAGAAGTTCAAATTGTCATTTGATTTCATAGACAATACCTCATCTTGGGAACGAGACCAGTGCATAACAAGGTTTTTCCGTTCAATGTCTTCTAAATTTAGCACAGGAGACTTCACCGGAAATTCGTTTATAGACTTGCCATCAAAGTGTGATTTCCTCAGGTAACACCGATACTGCTGCAATGCTTCCTTGAAAAGCACAAGCAAGCTTTGCTCGTCATGACTATCCAGATTGACCCTCGCCTAGTTACAACAATGTAATGTAAATCATTGATGTGTTCGATCAGCAGAAAACAGGAAAATAATAACCATGAATAATAGCACTTACACGTAAGTTGGACAGGAAGATGTGAAAATGGTGTTTGTCTTCACTATAATCTTCCCATGATGGGAATATATGCACGTAGTCCCTAACAACATTGAAAGCATTGTCTTTTAAACTGGGAATAAATGGAATGGGGTTCCAATCTGCAGGAATTGGCTGTCTCTGCAGTTGGGATAGGTCTTCGGCCGGTAGACTTGCTGTACTTTTTTTGCTGGAGTGGGATTTTTCTGTGGTACAACTGGTGCTATGGCAAATGAAATCGGTATACCTTTTGCTGGAGTGCAGGTCCTGTGTGGTGGGGCTAGTGGTGTGGCCAGTGAAATATGGGTACAGTCTGCTGGAGTCGGTCCTACGTTTAGTGTCACTGGTTGTACAGCCAATATAAGTGGGGCGCTGTCTGATTTCTCCGGCACCACCACGTTTTTCAAGGACTTTGCTGGTGCTCCTTCAGGTTCAGCAATCACCCTCTTCCTTTTTGATGTCTGATGCACAAGAACAACATTTGAGTGGAAAAACATGGTATGATGACAGATGGAATATGTATTGATAATGGATGGGCATGGCATCTCAAGTTATATGATGAGTAAACTAAGAAGATGGCGGTGCAACAAAGTAGAAGAAATGCAAGACAACATATGCAAGATACGCGCAATCAATAAAACCTTGCCAAATTAGAACAGGCACCTTGATGGGTGAACAGGACAGGCCATCTGCCTTTGACTCCTCGAGGTTAGAATAGTCATTAGGATGATATTCTGAACAAGAATCAACAGGTGGGGAGCGTATGAGTTTCATTGCTTCTAGAATGGCACTCAATGCCTTGGTGCTAATTTTGTAAGTCATTGCAGTGTTCCACAATATTCTTCTGATGCGCAGATTCTGATATTCACTGTAATTGTGTATAATATCCGAGAACCATGAAAACATAAATAGTTGTGAGATTATCTTTGTAATGCAGATGATATTCTAATATAGGGGCGCCCCTGTAAACACTTGTGTGCTATCACTGGATTTTGATGAGAGAGCTCATGTGTGCTGTAATATGGTCCGTGCATTTATATAATCTGGCACAAGTACACACAAAAATAGGCTCCAGAAGTAAGGATAGTTGGCAGATGATAGGTTCATAATATACTATATAGAGAGTTTATTGCCAAACCATGATAACAAGAGCACACAAAAACTAGGCAGATCATAGTGTACATAACAGGGGTACACCATAACCATGATATATAAATCGGGAAAGTGGAACTGGCTTGAAAATACGGTGTTGTATTGCCGCTAGTAATTGAAAGCCTATCGATCACGTACAGGCCAGTTCTATCAGCTGTTGACTGCAGATGTCCCTGCGCCCCTTCCTGACAAGGAACATACTGTACGTACTAAATACAGAATAAACAAAGAGGAACATGTTAAAGAACAGAAGAGGAAGCATATTCTTGAGGTTCCGCTTCATTGCATACAATGTTGGTTACCCACTCATGATGAATCACAGCGCCCAAAGAAATGCAATTCCATGCGGTCTCTCTATATGTGGCAATTTGAACAAGAGTCATTAGGATCATATTCTGGACAAGAATCAACAGGTGGGGAGCGTATGAGTTTCATTGCATCCAGAATGGCACTCAATGCCTTGGTGCCAATTTTGTAAGTCATTGCAGTGTTTAGCTTCAAGAGTGGACTGCTGCTAGTGCGACACAAAGCAGCTACACAGATCATAGTGTAGATATAACGGGGAAAACCGTAAGCATTAGAGTAAAATCAGCAAAGTGGAACTTGCTGGAATATATGTGCTAGTATTGCCGGTACGGCTAGAAAGGCTTCGGATACCAGCTCTCTTCAAGTGAAGGTGCGGTACTGTTAATATCAGTGTTACTCTCAAAGGCAACACAGCTCCCCGCATTTCCTTGCTATTCTTATAGGATTCAAGTGGGCAGGTGACTACAAATCCTATTCCTATGTTTACAAGATCCTACGAATCAAAGAGGCTCAAAGTGTCCATCACAACCGACCGTATAGACCTCTACACTGCAAAAGTCCCTGCTCATCTTCAGTACAAGGAACATACTGTACCACTATCATACTCCCTCCGTTCCAAAATATAAGTCTTGGTAGAGATTTCCACTATGGATCACATACAGATGTATCCAGATACATTTTAGAGTGTAGATTCACTCATTTTGCTCCATATGTAGTCCATGGTGGAATCTATACAAAGACTTGTATTTAGGAACGGAGAGAGTACATATTAAAGAAGAACGGAAGAGGAACATGGTAAAGAAGAGCAAGCAGATTTTGGATAATAAAATGTTGGTTGCGTAGTGCCCACACATGATGAACCAGAGCTCATTAAGAATGCAACTCCCAGCTGTCTCTCGACCATTTCAGGCGGTTGGATGAAGATCCTACGTCTCCTAACCCATCTTCTTCCTCGTCTCTGATTCTTCCCATACAGAACACCGCACGGGCTGCCGGCCGGACCATCGGCCCCCGCCGCCTGTGTTCCTCTGCCACCCCCACCCACACCCCCGCCCCAACCCCCACCCGCGTCGAGTTTTCTTTGTTCGGCGAGGCTCCACAACCACCCGAGCCCCTTCGTTCGCACCGGCGAACTCCGGCGAGCTCTGAAAAATCGACTGACCCAATTTTGAAATTTAGTCTACTATGATTTAACTAGTGTGGAATATAAAAGGGGAAAACCATAAGCATTGGGAGTATAGTGTTGCGCGTGCCATGGCGGATCTGAAGGTGCAAACCGGACAAAGGCAACTTCGCAACCAAGACAAGAAATCAGAGTAAAGCAGTGGCGATCTATTTTCTTGCTGCGATAAATAAGTTGAGCAAATACGAAAGAGTACCGCCTCTGGTGCGGCGCCGTGTACGCATCTGCTGAGAATTTGACGGTGCTGCGGTAGCGATGGCTGTCGGCAGCGTGGAAGCAGATCTAGGAGGGTTGACGGTGGCGGCGGGGCGCGGTGGACGAGACAGTCGTAGGAGCAGCGCCGGCGAGGTGGACGACGGCGGGGATGAAGCGAGAGGACGGGATGCAAGGATCCCGGTCTGAAGCCGTGGATGAGAGAGGTCGATCTCTTGTAATGGACGGCGGCGTCGGGGTATCAGCTCCGGCATGGTGGAGGAGGACGGCGGTGGATGGGGTGGCGGACGGCGGCGGACGGAGGAGGGTGGGGTGGAGAGGGTGTTTTGGCTCCCACGGAGTACGAATGGGGAAAAGGGAGGTAGAGAGGAAGGGGGAACCATGTATTCAGGGCGCGCTTGTCTCAAATGCGAGGAAATTTACAAACTTAGCCCCCGTTTCAAATTTCTACTACATCACAGCAACATTAGTCGGTTGGGGAGAGGACGGTAATCTCGCATACACCGAATATTTGCCGACGAGAGTTTGTTTTTGGCGCCCACCGTGTATGAATATGAATCGGGGAGGGAGTTGATTTCGGCCGAGGACACACTGTGTTTTGGCGCCCACCGTGTATGAATCCGGGTGAGAGGCGGTTACGTCACATTTGGGTGAAATTACAAACCTACCCCTATCGAAACCTATAGAAATCCAGCAGATAGGCTTTGCGTGGCAGGGATAGGCAGTAGTGATTTCCATCTCGCAGATTTTGGTTTCGGGCGGTTACTGTGACTTTCCCTGCTTCGTTCAAATTTTGCAGAGTGCACGTTTACCGTGCCAACTCAATTCGAATCCCGTTTGTATTCTATTTTTTTCGGGCGGGATCCATTTTCAATTGGAATTACATTCTATATACATCATTTTTTATATATACTTTCAAAAGCACAACACCATTTATACATAATTATGGTTTACAAATGGCATGATCTCAGATTCATAAGGTTGTATCCATCAATTTGGATTTTCAAATATTTGAAACCACTTTATGTTGAAATCCAATGTATGCATTCCTCGCTAACTGTCTCCAATTAATGTGTGTTTCATGCGGTTTTTTTTACTTCTCAAGCATGTATAATGTGTTTCACACACGCAACATATAGTGTAATCCCGTTTAGATATTAATTGCATATAAACCATGCATTGTTTGTAATTGAAGAATCTATGGATCACCAATATAGATAAACTATATAACATTACACGTGTGCCCAAATTCAAATGAATATGCATGTTTGATACACCAATTTGCGTTATGATATTATCGATGTCGTGATCTCCAGTTTAAATATTTGAATCCCCTTTAATCCAGATATTCGTCTCATATAGCTATCACTCATGCTTATATAGGACTACCTCTCTGGACCTATACGCGTTCATCGTCTCTCAGGTATCTCTCGTGCTACCTGTATGTCGACAATGATCTTTTATCTTCGTAACACACTGACGGTACTCTCTCCCTCGACCTTCATCACTCTATCTCTCTCTAAGTATATCTCGCTCCCTGCTGTGTGTCTCTAACTATGATTCTCCATGTGGAATCTCTTTCTCTCACACAAACACAAAACTCTGTCTCTCGGGGTCTCATTTCTCCCTACTATTCCCATGTGTGCCACTCGCACACCCCTCATATAGAGATGTCTTTCGCTCCTTAGATATGAGAACCTACGACTCTTCCTCTTCAATGTCTCTTTCTCACACACAGACACAAACTCTGTCTCCCAGGGTCTCATATTTCCCCATTGTTCTCTTGTATGTCGCTCACACACACCCTCTCTCCCTAGAGATATCTTGCGTTCCCTTGTATGTCTCTCTAGCTATCACTCTCGTTGTGAAATATCTTTCTCTCTCGCAGACACAAAACTCCGTCTCTCTGGATCTCATTTCTCTCTGATATCTGTTTGTATGTGACTCACATGCACCCTCTCTCTATCTCTCTCACACCCACACACATAACCCAGTCTTCTGATCCACTCGACTCCTATCTCTAACGCACACTAGCTAGCATCTTTATCTTTCTATTTATCTGTTTCTCCATCAACCTTCTTTCTCGCCCTCACTCTTGATTCCTATCACGCACACTACATATGTTTCTCTCTACATGCAGTCAAGTGCCCTCTCATACACATATATAACTTCACCCTTTAAACCACCCGACGGTCATCTCCAACACCCAAACTAGCGGATGTCCCTCTAGCTAGCATCTCCATCTCTGTATCTATCTGTAGTTTCTCCGTCAACATTTCTTTCTCGCACGGAGTCTTGCTTCCTATCACCCACACTATATATGTCTCTCCACACATATGCATTTATAGGTTGGTCTCTTTTGCACAATCGTTGCGCCTCACTCCCTCTGCTCGCCATAGATGCATGCTCCAGCCCACGCCACTATCTCCTAAAGACAAAAACACATGCTCAATTGTCGGGCCTTCTTCCCTGCATTCTCACATGCATGCATATTGTCATACCAATCCGTCTCTCCCATGTCGTTGATCTTATGACTTATGTCTTCTTTCTTTTATCTCGATCATGCGCGCGCAGACACACACACACATCCCACGTATACATGTATACCTCTCACACATGCACGTTCAAGGTCTCTATGTCTCCGTACGTAGTTAATTACCCTCAATCCTAACGCCACATCGAATCGTTCTCCTCTTTTGTGCACATAACTTCCGCCTGGATGGGTAAAAC